>NW_008582099.1:0-17766 GCF_000691845.1 Merops nubicus
GGCCTCGCCCCCGCCCTGCGCTCGCTGCTTTCCCGCTCGCGGCGCTTTTTTACGCTTAAACCCGGTACCTCCTCCCGACCCGGGCGGGCTGGCGAGGGGCATGCGGGTGCGGCGCTCCGAGCGTTGTTCTGCCCACTACCTCCCCGGGCTTTCCGGGTGAACCGGGGCTGCAGAACCCCTCAGGCGTCAAGAAAACCGTTCCCCAGGAAACTTCACGCTCTTGCTTCGTCGTCGTCGTTTTTGTTAAACCAAGCAAAACTTAAAATGCAACATTTATTTCAGATTTTCTAAAGTCACTTCACGAGAATAAAAGAAGGTGTTTTGGTAGCATTTAGGGATTAGACAAAATTAGATGCTGGGAATCAGCCCAGCTCAGGACGTAAACCCAGGTCTGGCCAGACTGCTGCTTCTGTCTTTGCTGAGAAGTGCGAAGCTGGCTGCTGTCATCGTCCCGGGCTCCTCCAGTCAGCAGCACTAACTCTTGCTCAGACTAGCATCAGCCATCTCTCTGTGTGCCTCAGAGCACACTGTGCTTCTTCCTGCCATTGCCAAGTGACAGAGGTTTTTCCAAACCACTTTTTCTGTGCAGTGCCAAAAAAAAGTGAGCTTCCCTCTTCCCAGCCCCATTTCTGGGGTAAACTGGAAAGATCCTGCAGTCCAGCCCAGCACATAGCCCAGCTTCAAAGAGGAGCAAAGATAGCTCCATCCCTATGGCATTACAGTTAGCACAAGCTTGGAGGGAGTCTAGGCAGTTTAATGTCTCCATCTCCATCAGAATGTTGAAACCAAATTTTGTGTGCTGTAACCACTCAGCTGTGGCAAAGTGACCTGCTCCACCCTGAAATCACCCTTCCCTCCTTCATCAGTCTCACGTCAAAGAAGAGACACAAGCTTCTCTTTGTGAAGAGTGTTCTGGGCACTGAATCTGGATGGTAAGGACTAGCTTGGATCATTTACCTGACCTCTGTGTTATAGTGCTGGCCATTTGCCATCATCAGCAGGTAAATTTGCCTTTTCCTTATGACAGTGGCGACCAGTTGCCTAAAACAGGCATTACAGCTCTTGTTAAGTCCTTACATCCCTCCTTCAATGCAGTACACTGGTTGTACTGGAGTCAGTGTGAGATTGCCATTTACTTTGGAGCAAGCAGAACAGATTCCACTTCAGGTCCCAGGTAAATTTGATTTTATAAACAGTGTCTTCAGGTGGCCAAACTCTAGTTGCAGTTGGTAAGAGGAAGAACACCTCAGGGTGAGGCTGCCAGAGGTGACATGCTGTGCCAGTTCTTAACTCTGCTAGTGCCCCTGCACCCACCTCTCTGTTTTCTGTCGATTCAGTGAGTGCGTGTGGGTTCAGTGCGCGGTGCTCTTTGCATCCTACTAACATTTTTTCTCAACAGCATACTCCAAGTGGGATTGCTTCCTGGCTGCTAGCAGGCGGTACAGAGGAAGAAACACATTTCCACTGTCATGAGCTGCAGACATGAACCCAGGAATTACAAGTCCTGGTACATTTTTTTTAATGCTGTAAAAAAACATTAATTTCCTTTCCCCCCCCCCCCACTTCTCCTTGGTATTCAGAGATTCTGTCACTATTAGACAGTAGAGAAAGAAAAAACTGTTTTAGATGTTTTGTTCAATTGTGGTATTACCAGCTGGCCCTCCTCTACTACCTGCTGTACAACCAGCATATTTACAGTCTTGGCTTACTATTGCATCTGTTACAACCTGTGTGTCATTCTGACTGTATGCAATGAATGTTCACCCAGTTTTCTGGGCTCTGATTCTAGGTGACCTTAACTAGTCCCTTACAATCAAGCTAGCCTGGACGAAGCATTTTATCACAGCAATGAATTAGTGTGGTACACAGTGCAGCCAAAGGATGATCAGGCCCATGGTCTCTGTTGTACTGCACAAATTGCCCTCCTGCTTACCTCTTCATTGACTCTTCTTGCTTCTTTTGTTTTGAGAAGCATGGAAGCTCAGAATTGCTCTCAGATAATGCATGTTTCTTTCTTCACAGTTCTGGAGACTTAATTCAGATGCAGGTCTTACTGAAGCCAGTCCCAAATTCCCAAGTCAAAGTTAGTTTTGTTAGGCATCAAAGATAGAATCACTGAAAATGTACACCACCTAAAATGAATTATTTCTGAGGCCTAGGAAACCCTACTTGATGTAAGATATGGAAGAGAAAAGGAGTTGAAGGGGCAGAAGTGGGTGGGTTTGGGATTAAGAGAAAGGAATTCAGGCCTAATCTGTTAAAAATCCTGATTGATTTGACAAAAAGGAATGCCAGAAGCAGGGGCCTGGCAGACTCTGTGGGGACATCAGTAACTCTGCAACTCTGAATGAAGGTGTGTTATGTATGTGGACAAGAGTCCGTGTTGTGAAGGTAGAAGTTTGATAAAGGAGGGGGAATTTCACAGCTGTGGGAGGGTCTTCATGTGCCCTTTGAAAGAAAAGTTTTCTCTCTCTGCTACAGTCTTCCCTTTTCCAAGAAACAACCTTAACACCTAAGAGATTTCAAAAAAGTGTTCAAGAATTACTTCCCTAATTAAGGGTTTTCAGACTCAATTATCAGTTTTTCTTCCAGAGCAGCCATTGTCTTCTCTTTTGGACACTGTCAGGGTGCTCATAAATCCTCATGAGCAGCAACTGGAATTTCTCAAGGACTTGACCTTGTCCTGTTTTCTTCCCTTACCTCTTCCTTCTGCAGCTTTCTGTGGAGAGCCCTCCCACACTGTGTTTCTCTGTCTCTTCTTCCTGGGACTATGTATCTTTTTCTTCTCTCTCTTAATTTTACACAATCTCAAAGTGGATTATATGACAGTTGAACAATATTCTATCCTGGGATTGCTTCAGTACTGACCTTGTACAAATTGTTTACAGTTTTATAGAGTGATCCAAGCCGTTCTTCATTAAATAATCCTTTGGAAATATTGGGTTTGATTGTCTGTTTGAGTGTTGCACAATACAAGATGAAGAAATGAGTAGCATAACTGTAAAACACAATTCACTTGGAGGCTTAAGCAAACACAATATGCTATTGTTTCAGGCTGCTTAAAATTGTAAAGTGTTTTTCTGTACCTCTGGAGTTTGACTAGTCTCAACAATACTGCTGTAAATCAGGAAAATCACCTTTAAACCAATCAGATTACAATGAGAATTAGAACCTGTAAACCTCTGCGTTTACAACAGCTTGCTCAGGTTATGTTTACACTGCAGTCCAGCACGTTGTGGAGTTACCATGATGCTTCAAATAGTTTCAGATCCAGGAGCAGTTCTGCAGCAGCCACTGAGTCCAGACACAGTGCCAGCCCAGGGCAGCCGGCTCTGCAGCCACTGCCTGCACTGTAGAGGTGTGCCCACTTGCTCGGGTTTATCTAGACAATACTGAATTGCTCAGCGTTAAAACTACCCTGAGACTGGAGTGCCACAAGATCATGAGATTGTCTGGTGCAGGTTCCTGGCTTTGCTCATTTTGGCAGCTTTCCTGTCTTGCCAAGCGTGAGATGTAAGCGAGACAAGGAGCCACATCCTCAGTGCTACCCAGAGTGCCAACCATACATAAGAACCACCTGCAGCTCTATGGTTTGGGGTTATTTATTTAGGCCAGTCACTGTGGCCTAAAATAAAGCATTCATGGTATGTTTTGTAAAGCCTACGTATTTGTGGTTACGTATCTCATTCTTAACCTTCAATAACTTGCAACATTCCATGGACTTTCACTCTTCCCTGCATTCCCAGTGACTTCACAACTCACATTTTCAGTTCTCCCTTGCTATTGAAATGCCTAAATTTGGGTCCTAAATCTGAGCCAAATTCCCCCAGCTGCTGCAGGAAGGCAAGAAACCTCCCAGTACTTGCTGGAGCTCAGCTCCTTGCTAGTCTGACTTGTAGCTTCTCCATCTGTTTGCTTTTTCCATGTTGCTTGCAAATTAGAGGCATACACTGTGGTCTGCTTCCACACAGGTAACACACAGGTACAGTTACAGAAAATGAGGACATAGTGCTATGCTTAATTCAGGCATCAAAACTCCTAATACATACGAAACTCTTTAATTTTGAATTGCCAAATTCCTACAATATTTCTTTCCAAAGTTTGCTGTCTTTTCTTGACAGTATTAGATGAAACCACATGGCTAAGTCTCTCTTGAGTGGAAAACACAGCACTGATCCCTCTGTCTCCCTTTAGAGAAGCCTGTTTAAATTGCCTTCTGCTATGAGGCAGAAGAGCAAAATCTCACTTACACACTGTTGGGAGCTCATCTGTGGTGTTTTGAGTGTGTCTTTGTATTCATACTATACAGTGTATATATGCAGGCCAATATTGGTAACATGTTAACAAGCAGTAATTTTATATTTCTCATTTGTTTTCCAGACTTTGTTGGGCGTTGTATTACTAATGGTGATACAAAGTCTGCAGTGCAACACTATATTAACTCTAAGATTTTAGTATTTGCCATTCTAGAAAATGCCAGTGTGTAATATAAATACTTGTATACTCAGCACAGTGATGGGTCCTAGTTCAAAACAGCCTTGGGCTACAGCTGAAATCAAATTCAACTTCACTCACAGGTGAAGCACATTCTGTAGGAGTGAACTTTTTGAAGATTTACCAGTGAAGATCTAGAAAGTCTTTACTACAGATCTGTAAAATATGATTTTTCAGAGTTTGGAAATTTGTCCAAATTTGAGTTTGGGACTCAATCAAGGGAAGAGCAAAAGGCACAAATAAAAGACATTACCCAGGTGAATGTTAAGTCCCTGCTTTAGAGCCTGGGGGTACAAAGCTTTTCAAAGAAAAGGTCACCACCATATTTTAGTATGAACACTTATTTTCCCTGTTCTTATAAATGGATTCAACTGGTTTTGGACTGAACATTTCTAAAACTTACAATGTAAAATGTGGATTTAGGTGGAATAGAAAATTTCAGACCATATTATTGAAGTGGGACAAAGTTATAAGTGATGGATGACCTGGAGCTTCAAGCTGAGTGCCAGGAGACACCATGACTCTTCTGCACAGAGAGCGAAGATAGTGAAGCACAGATGGAATGAAGAGACTTACTGTTCTTTGATGAGAACTTGGGTTTTCTTATCTTGGGTCCTAACTGTTGATTAACCCACCCTATGAACATTCAGCTCACCACTTTACAAGCAATAATTTTGATGGTACAAATATTGGTCATTTGAGTTCTTCAGTTTGGATTGTGTGTGTACCATGCTTTGGTGCCTTGACAGTAGAACAACTGCTCAAAATGTTAAAATAGGCCACACAATTTGAATCTAGAGCAATCCAAATTCAATTTCAGGATTCTTCTTCCTTTGGAGGATAAATCTGCTTATGTAGCTGGGAATGCACCTCTGTTCTAGGTAAAGGAGCTGCCCATAGGTGTGAACATTACTTTGTCCCCTATTATACCTCTAGTCTTGCTGCTTAAGGTGGTTCTTGGACTGGGTTCTGAATGTCTAAGAGTACTTCAGAAAGTGATGCCAGGATATAGTGTACATACATTTTTTTTATATATATATACACACACACACATATATGCTTCCTTTCTTCAAATGAGACAAGGACTGTTGCTGAACCATAATGGCAAGTGCTGAAGGCAGGTCTTGGCTACTTGTGCTTATTTGGTGTTTTCATGGGGCTAGCAGAGTGTGTCTCTCTTCTTTGGGCTTCCTTTCTAACTTCTGAAAAGCCTGTTCTGCTTACCTACATGTTCAAGTGGGTACACTAAACTTGCTTGTGCTATTAGGCATGGACCCTATATGGCCTGGGTTAATTTTTGTCCAAAAGACTGAAATGTTACAATGGGAAGTTTTCAGGGTCTTAAAGAAAATGTTCTCTTTATTACTGTTCCTGTCATGTTTTTAGGTGCTCTGAGAGAGGAGATGGTGCTAGACACAAACTGATTGTCAGGATGGCAGCTGAAGCAAACAGGAACACAATAATTTGTGCATCATGAGGGCTTTCACCAGGTTTTAATCATGAACAGACAGGTCTTTAGCTGGGATTTCCCACATAAGATTCATGTGATGAACTTCAGAAATTTCATATCAGCCAAGGAGTTGCTTGTAAATGTCACTCCTTAGATAGCTCTGCTCCCATGAGCCAGGGAGCATGCTCAGCCTCCTTCTCCCCTCCATTACTGCAGGTCAATGAAATGTTGAATAGTATTTGTGAAGAAATTTGAGTGACAGATTTTCCACCAGGAACAGTTGTTCTGGCTACATTGGCTTTCTGAAGTACCCAATCAGATGGAAATGTGTGAATCCAAACCAGGACCTTCAGTGATTTGGCTGCTGAAGCCCAGCTGAGGAAACATTTGCACATCGCTCTGCAGCAGGGCATTTTTGGCTTCCTCTGCTCTGCTGTGTAAGGGTTTGGTCTATTTGCCTCCAGCAGTAACTGCATTTCAGTGGTAAATGAAATTACTCAAACATAGGGACTGGGATGTATGTGGGTAATACTCTGGCCTGTTAAATTATTCATGCTTTTCCCTGGGGTATGGGAAATGGGAGTTGTTTATCTGCACAATTTTTAATTTGAAGGAAGACTTGGAGAAAGTCTGTTCAAACCAAGGGCATAAGGGAAACTCCCTTTGTGGTATCTGTGGTAAGTGATGGAAAACTGAACTTAAGAGGTATTTATAGTATTCCATGTAAGGGCTGCAATGATGATCAAGACAGTTGACTTTTGTAGGAGAAACAGTAATAGTAGTGATTTCCTCTAGCCCTCAGTAAATTTGTCGGGGAGAGAAAAAAAATCTTGACACATACAGATTACTCCTAGCTTTTAGAAGCAAACCCCAGGAAGTGTCTGTTTCTGGGCCATTCAGGTCTTCTAACCTTCAGCAATGGCAGATCAAAGACCACAAGGGAAACAGGCTGCAGGTGCCAGTCAGGGCAGGTTTTGTCTTGTCACAGCACTCAGAGAAGAGGCATTTGCTAATGTCTGTTAATCTCATGGCACGCCAAGGCAGAAAGACAGAAAAAAATTGCCATAAATTCTTCCCTTTCCCGAGCAGCCCACACCCAGGATCAGGGTGGCTGCACAAAGGCTTGCTGGCTGCCTCCAGAAGGGAAAGCAGTGTGGGTGCCTGTGCCCACCCCGGCGTGTCAGGGCAAATCTGGGGTCACCGTGCTGGGTGCTGGCTCTGTCAGTGGATAGGGGATGAAGCAGCTGCAGAAGCAGCATCACAGTGGAGGTGCACTCTCACGGCAAAGGTGAAAGCACTGGTAGCTGAGACCATGAGAGCAAAGGTCTCCTAAAGAAGAAAACCCGAAGTCTCTCTTGGCTGTCGTCCTCTTCCGTAGAAATGCTGTCACCCTAGAGTCAAGGAGGAAGTGGAAAATGCTGGGTGGCATTGTAGGGAAGAGGTAGCAGCAGTGGAGGTAACAGGGTGTTTAGCCAGATGCAGGGAGAAGGAAGGATTAGGCACAGCTTGGGGTGCTCTAGGGGATGGCTTTGGCCAAAGGCCAGGTTTGCCCCTGTCTTTCTTTTGAGGTGTAAATGGCATGCAAGCAGGCTCCTCTCAGTGGCTTCCCTGTGAAGATAAATAACCCGATCCCCCACTTATTATCCCCCTGCTCTCCTCCCCTTCCCCCTGACTGACTTTGATTATTGTAACTTTACATGCGCTTTTAATTTGCGTGCAGGCAAGTACAAAGGCACAACCGGATATACCTGTTATTTGCCAATGACCTGAAAGAGTATAGTTTATGTTAAGCCTTGGGTTATGGTAAGGTTTGCACGCGATTCCTCAATATACATGCTGCAGGCAACTGATGGATGGAGGTGATGGAGGGTGGAGGAAAGTTTTAAAGTGACAGAACCTGATTTGGTTGCTGCTTAATCCACCGGTTATGTAAATGCCTACATTGCAATTTTGTGTAGAGCCCAAGTCTGGCCCTCTCTTCAGGCGAGGAATGTATGATCACGTTATCTGGGCTGTAGTTTGTTTATGGCTGCTTCTGCAACTGATCTCATGGAAGCGTTATGAAAAGTAGGCAAAAGAGGCAGGTAGGGTATTTACATCTGCTGTTTGTAGATACTCTGGCACAGCAGGGAGAAGACTGGAGATGGAGGAGGAAGCTACAAGTGAAGATGATTTGTGGTAACACAAGTCAGTGTTGAGCGTGCAGGCGTGCAGCAGTACTGAGGTGTGGGGGCCTGTGACAGAGAGGGGATCTACATTTTGTTGCATGTGCCTCAGTCCCCGACACTACTTGTAGAGATTTCATTGGAGCTAGCCTCCCTTAGCAAGATTTAAAGAATGTTGACCACTCATTGGTTGCCTGGTTCTGCAGGAGAGGAAGAGAGAGAAGTTAGTGTAGTAGTTACAGCAGAAGACTGCAAGGAGATGTGGGGTCCAGTGCCAAGCCTGCACACTGACTTCCTCACCCTTGAAAGTAATCACAGAGAAAGCCTCGTGACATTTTTTTTTTTAAAATCTCATTTCAATGATTCCTCATCAAATTAGCTAGGTCTTCAAGCAGAAAGGAAATGTTTTTATCTGCCAGGCAAGTAAATGAACCTTGAGGTCTGAAACTTGAGTGGTTTTATTTCTAGTATGTGTCTTAACACAGTGTTAAAGGCTACACTGAAGGAATTAATGAGATGTTTTGTTTGGAGGTTCAGGAAAGGGAAAGAATCCCATTCATTCACAGCACCAACTCTTACCTCCAGAGAAGTGAAAATGACATGAGCTATATGCTGTTTTATGGGACTTACGGGACAGACTTTGCTTACTGACACTTACCTCAGAGACAGGGGGACAGGGGACAGAGAGTCAAGTGCTACTCTTACAAGTGAGGGCATCATAAATTGGTTGTTAAAATAACAGAAGGCAAGATGGACCTGTTGTTGCAAGAGTGCCATCTATGTTTCTGAACATAAGCAAATTTGATCTTTTCTATGCTTCCACTTCCCCATAAAATTTGGAGTGATAATAGTATGTGGATGTGCCCAGTACCCCTTCTACTGTTCTCTAGCTTGTTAAGATAGATCTTGTACAGCCAGGATCCAGGATAGCAGTAGAAGGACTGAGTTTTTACTCCTGTTTTTAAGCCAAACAAACCAGTGTTGCCTTCCATCTCCACAAACCCACAGTACAGCCGGCAACCATGCTCCACTTGTGAAAGACAGTTTTCTGAAGCTCTTCTCTTCTCTTCTCTTCTCTTCTCTTCTCTTCTCTTCTCTTCTCTTCTCTTCTCTTCTCTTCTCTTCTCTTCTCTTCTCTTCTCTTCTCTTCTCTTCTCTTCTCTTCTCTTCTCTTCTCTTCTCTTCTCTTCTCTTCTCTTCTCTTCTCTTCTCTTCTCTTCTCTTCTCTTCTCTTCTCCCTCTCCTCTTCTGCTGTTTTAAGTACTGATGCACACCAAACCCATAATGTGTTGTCTGCTCAAAAACCTGAAAGAGTATGAAACTCTGCTCCACCCTAGGAATAAAACATTCACAACAGCAAGCCCTGTTGTGATAGGGTTAAACAGTTAGGAAAGGGTTACAGGCTGCCTGCTTGTCACTTGATTCAGCAGGGGTTAAGATGAAGATGTGTGCCCTTTTTCTGGCATGGAAAGCCTGGGAGCCCCTGCAGCTGGGTTTGGATGAGGGAATAGCTTTGCTTTGTGTTACTTTATGAATTTGATGTTTAGATAATAAACTGTATCCCGGAGCGAGAGCTGAAGAAGACTTGGGTATTTCTGTGCCTTGACCTTTCCCTTTCCCCTGGGCAAGAAAGCCCACCAGCATGCAGGCTGTGAAAGAGCATGTGACAAGCATAGTAAAATATTTTCCTTTTCCTTTATTAAAGTAATCCTGGGTTATGTTAGCAAAAGAGAAATGTGAGGAGGCAGGTATAAAGAAGCTGTAAATAAACAGCAGGTCCACGTTTAACTTGTACACGCAAGACAATGTTCTACTGAAGATAATTGGGTTTCTGATGAAAGTAGAGTGATTGATATCAGTTTGTGATATCTATTTAATGATCAGCATTTGCAGAGCTTGTGTCACAAAGCATTGGCTGTATGAGCTATGATGTATGTCATCTGTCTACTGAAAATTTTGAATTCCTAGACAGGAAACCTGACATTAGATCAAGAGGACAAAACAGAAGCTGTGACCTTCGGCTGGATAAGAATGACAGAAATGTATGCTGAGTCTGAAGCAGTGCACGTGTAAAATACAATAGTGGTATCAGTCTGCTGCAGTGATATTTACTGTTCTGTTTCTGTTGTTGAGGTAGAGTAGAGTGGGAAGTCACTTCCCAAAAGAGTGCCTACTCCAGCTGTGAGAGAGGAGAGAGATACAGATAGTCTCAGGGGTAATTAAACAACTGTTTCAACACACAAACAGCTTCACTGTATATGGCACCTGTGGAAAAAAATCTTATGTTAAGCATTTTTACATGGCAGTTTTCTTAAAACGCTGAGAAACTAAAAGTTTTGTAAAATGTTGATAAACTCAAAATTTGCTTAATTTATTATTGACTTAAGCAGCATACTTTTCCTTAAGTTATTCCAATGTAAAGAAATGATGGGCCATTTGGTGTAAGTCAGTATTTCCACCCTGGTTCAAATTAGACAGGAAGGCTTCTGCAGGCTGCGACATCAGGCTTAGCATCCCAGGTGGTCTGGGTGTACTGCAGGGGAGACTGGACACCAACAAGACAAAGTAAAAAAAGTGCAGAGGATGAGACACAAATGAGGTTGGTTCATGGTATCTATCTCGTGGTCAGCATTTTCAGTGCTCCTGCCCCTAGGCAGCAGCCTTGCCTGAGAAGGCAGCCTCTGCACAAGCATCAGGGAGGCTGGTGTCGTGACAGATCACAAATTAAAAAGAAAGTGTGGGGATGTTGCAAAAGGCAGGTGTCAGTGTGCAATAGATAAGAAGCAGAATAATATGTAAAGTGTGACTCTGTCTTCCTGCCTTGATGAGGTCATAGCAAGGGAACTCTGACAAATTTTATTTAAGTACTTTCTGTTACTTTAAGTACTTTGCTTTTACTTCAAGTAATTTAAGTAAATTTAAGACACGTGGACAGACGTGGAGGGACATAACAGCATAGTACCAAGAAATATAGCAGAGCTTAAGAGGTGGGAACTCTTTTCCTTGCTTAGGCTGATAAGGACTTCAGTATCTAGGTGGATGTCTTAAAAAGTAATGAGGACTGAGGCTTTTTTTCCTAGCTCTAATGGATATATAGTCAAAACTTCATCATTAAACAAGATTTAAGCACAAGGAAAAAGTTTGCACTCAGACAACAGAGGACTGGAAAAGGCTATCCATGGAAAGTGTGGGCAAGTCAGAAAATTTTTTCTCTGCAATTATTGGCATATATGAGGTTTTACCTTCTTTTGATGGCAGTGAAGGAGTTTGACTGTGGCCCATTTCAGGATTGCTGTGGCCTGAGATGGCTTTGTGGAGCAGAGCTGATGGTGGCCCTGGTGCTTTTTATGGACTTTATTGCACTTTTACCAAGCACTGCAGGTGGGAGGCAGCCAGGGAGCTGCCTGCTCTGTGCAAGCCCATGCACCTCTTATCTTGTGTGCATCTAATGCTGACTTTCAGTCCTGCTACTGTCACTTATATCTGAGTGCTTTTTTAATCCTGTTAGTTGCCAGTTCTGTCAGGTGATTTTACTGTGATTTTTAATGTTTACATTGATTAGCATTCCTCCTTTCTGATAACAATAACAACTACACCACCACCATTCAACCTTCACTTAAGCTCTTACTTCTCAGAAACCAGAGAAGTAGTGCAGCATGCACACACTTCTCTGGCTGGTCATCCTCCAGGCTGCTGAGCTGTAGGATCTATGGGTGCATGCTAATGCCAGCTCAGTGTGCTACCAGATCATCTGGCAGGACAAACTTGTTCTGACACAGTTTTTACACTTTATGCCTGATATTTGAGGAGATATAATACTCAGAAGAGCAGTATGAAAAAAATCCTACCTAGTCTGTCGTGAGCTCTGCAGAGATGACCATGTGCCTTCAACATATTCTGGACTAATCTGAACTGACAGAGCAGTTTTATGTAACCCATGTATTTTAGATCTATATTCCAAGTATACTTGTCTTGTGGAGTTGTATTATCTACTTGTAGCATGACTTGCTCAACATGGTGCATAATTCTTACTCCTCCACTGAGGTCAGGTGAAATTATGATTTCATCAGGTAAATACATGGATTCTGTTTACCAAGACCACATCAGGCATTCTAACATGCTTTGTTTACTGTGGTTTAATGTACCCCTCCTTGACATACTTTGCTTTACAGCATCCTTGTTACAGGATGAATTTTGAGTAGGCTTTTCACTATTTGCTCTTGATTTAAGGCCTAGGCAACTGTCCAGATTATACGGCGAAACAGTTTGTAATCTGGAATAAGTATCTCTGTCAATCAATTGTACTAAGCTATGGAGGAACAATCTAAGCATAAGTAGTTACTTACCTCTAAATTCCAGCCAGCATCTGAAATAGATCACCTGGGGACGCAGATGTATTTGCATAAATGTACACAGATCATAGCGATAACAATGTGAATGACATTTTTCTGTGAGGTAATCACAGACCTTTTTTCAATCACTCCTAAGCACTCTTGTGAGGTGAATAATTATTAAAATTCCATTTTAGAGAGGAAAACACTGAAACAACATGATTAGGGACTTTCCAGAGGCTATCCCTGACATTTTTTACTTGCTCGGCAGGAAAATAAAATTTCATTGCTTCTGTTGCTGTACTTTACCTCTAGACTCATTTTCCTTTTTTACACTTTTGCTTGGCATTACCTGTTATACCTACTATTTTTTTACATTCAAACAGACCCTTGCTAAGTGTTCCCACTGATAGATAGCTTTGGACAGATATTTTCCATCTTACTAAGAAAATGTTAGAAACCCCCAAGCATCTTCTATATGAGGAGGAATAAATACATGTGTCTGTTTCTGCTGTTTCCTAAAGTTTGTTTTGTCAGGCCAGACCTGTATCAAAATCAGCTGGGCACCACACGCACTTCCATTTTGATGCCAAGTGATGAAGCTGACTAATTACACTGGCTTGCCCTACTTGAAACCTTTTCCTGGCATCTCTTATAAACCCTTTTGGGAAATCCAGCAACAAAACACAGGTTTAAAACCAAACATGGAGAAAAATACTTGTGGCAAAAATAGTGAACTCCACGTGTGGTCAGGGAGTGCATCTTTTATTACATCTGTTAGGCATCACCTGAGACAAATGACTCCAACTCCACTGTAGATGTGGCCATGCCCTGACTCATGGGAGAAGAAACGCGCCTGACTCACGTGCAGAGACCTAGAGTCACAGCCTTGGCTGCAGATTTGCTGCTCTTGGTACCAGCAACACATGTGAGCATCCATAGGACACAGAGCTCCCCACTGCAACCCCTAGTTCCCTGGCTTTGTGTCCCCATGAGCAAGGTGGAACAGCCTAGGACATCAAATGGGTGGAAACTACAGCTGGAAATTGGAGAAAGGGAGTATAGAGCCAGAGCCACGGAGGTCTGAGGGGGATCTTCAGGGATAACACAGCCCACCCTACTGCTGCCAAGCCTGGATCAAATATGCCTGTAACACTTCCAACAGATGCGTGTCTAAGCTCTCCTGAAAACTCTTCCCAATGGAGATCCCACTTTGTCCTTTCACAGCATGTCTGGGACTTTGTTGTGCTTTCCCAAATGTCACGCTTCAGGTTGCCTTCTTGCAGTTTAGACACAGAATTTTTTATCCATCTGGGATCTGGACAGTAGGTTCTCCTGTCTGCAGCCTTTTACATACTTGAAGTCTGACATGGTTTCTCCCCTCAGTCTTCCCTAGATAGAGCCTCTCAGCATTCTTGCAGATCATTTCCTATGTGTCCCCAGGAACAGCTACTTCTACTTTATCAGGAGCTATTTTTATGATCTTCTTGGAAAATGCTCTCATTATTCTTAACTTTTCTTCCTTGTCTCCCAGGTAGTCTGGGTTGATGCTCAGAAAAATACAGCAGGGTGTAAGTATGTGGGTAGAGTACACAGGTAGGACCATCTTCATCAAAGTTATCTTTCATTTCTTTCCTTCAGTAACTGTCCTTGCCATCTCTTCAGAAACTACCTCTGGTGACTGTGGAACTAAGACATTCCAGTGGCATATCTTATTTTGTCATTTGAAATATCTGCTCTGGTTTGGACAGAAAACAGAAAGAGGGTGATCACGCAAACTGGGCAGACATGCAAGACCCTAATGCAGAGATCAATTCCTACTAGGAAAAGTCTCCTCTCTGAAGTTGATAAAAGTGCATTTGCTCCATGACCATGCTATATTTCTCTGCTTATAGCTGATGTAGAGGACTCATTTAGTTACTGCACCAGTTATCAGGCACTTTCCCTATTAGCCACATGAAATGTGGGATTGCTATGGGATTTGGTGGAAGTTACAAGGCGTTTCTTTATCCAAGTAAAGTTCTTCAAGTGCTCAGACTCCACAAATCTCTGGCTTAGCATACTCAGTAGTGTTTCTTTTCACTTGACATTCTTCAGGGAAGATGAGAGGATTCAGGCTAAACTTGTGTGTCAACAGTAGACCAGTTTTACCATGGTGTATGTGGCCGATTCCTTTATTTTCACTAAAATTGCCTTCTGTGACAAAGCTGATGCCTTTTAGCATGTAAGGCATACACTGTGATAAGAACACCAGCTTGAAAGAATGCAGATGAAAATGAAGACAAGAATAATTGGTAAAGAACATTACACTTAAAAAACACCAGAAAAAAAAATTTTGCTATGCTGTGGAAAGTTGAAATGATAAAAAATTGAGATGTGTCTTGTTTTTTTTTTTTCTTTTAGCTATATGCAGCATGTGTTTCCCATGCCTCATATGACAAGCAAATGTGAGCTGAGGGTTTATGGTAATACCACCAAGGCAGTATGATATCATCTCCCCCACAGGTGGTAAGTCAGTTTTCCAAGGTGTGTTTACACGGAGCATTTCAGAGCTCTAGCACACACATGAGATACTTAAGCAATATCTGTAATTATGGAAGAGTTTGAGGAATAAACACTGTCTAGCCAGGTATGAGTTGTAAAACACCTTATGGCAAAATGTGTGATGTCATTCTTATTATCTTGATAAATACTTGTTAAGGCATGAATTTGATTGAAGTTAAATGAAGCTGATAATGTGGTTTATAAGTGCACAGCACGTAGATCTTATGTAATAAGACTAGTTGTTAAGATAAATAGTCTGATAGTGCAGAAGCAAATTTGCTTATATTTTGACATTTATAAGTCTGTGTTTCAGGATGCTGGTCTGTTTTTTACTAAGTTGTAAACCACAAGCATAATAAATTGTACAAGATTACTAGAGGAAAAGTGACAAAAATGAGCATCATTCTCATGCCCAACTTGATACATTTATTTCCCTTTTGGATCTTCAGAGGACTGAGTAACCAAAGATTGTTAATACTGTTGAGATACTATCTATCCTCTCGTTAGATTCTTTATGTTTATGGAAAAAAAAATCATGCAATTAAACAGGCTTGAAGTGGCTCTTGCCTGCTAAATCTCTTCTCTGTTTGTTACCTTCTATGTTGGAAGCAAACATATATGCTTAGAAGGTGTGAAAAGCAGTAAAACTGGCTCTTTGCATGGTAGTTTGGTTCCAGTGCCTGGCCCCAGGGCAGATTCACAGCTGTCTTTCTCTAGGGCCTAGGATATTTTGCTCAGAAAATGATACAGAAGGGAAAGGCTCCCTGTCCTATTCCCATTGCAGTGCTCGTCTCACTTTGTTTTTCATCGTTGTTTTTCCACAGTCTGATCCCATTCAAGTGTCTTAGCAGATGTGCTTGACCACCTACAGCCTTTTTGGATTGTTTTCCTTCCTGGCTTTTCAAGCTCAGCTATTCATGAAATCTGAACTATGTGTTGATCTCTGAGGCTGTTCCAACTTCCCTTAATGCAGCAGTTATTTAAAAGAAGTAGGCAGCAGTTCTGCAAAATATTTGTCCACATTTCTCTTGGATGCTTTCCTTTAATAAGCAGATGAGGAGAGCATCTGGTTTTAGCTGGTTTCCTGGGGAGGCAAGGCAAGCACAGTACTTGCTGATTGCACAGATGTGTGTGTCTTAATGCCCCAGGAACAGCTTTTGAACCCACTGGCCACTCTGGACTAGAGGGTTAGAGACCCCGGACATTCCTATGAACTTCAGTCAAACTGGACATTAGAGAAACGTATCATCAGAGGGTTGCTGAAGGGCAGGCTTTAGCACAAACTTGTCTTTTAAAGAGACAATTCAACCACAAGACACAAATCCACTTGGACAAGTTCATTAATTTCACTGCTCACAGCAGTCCTTGTAGGACTAACAAAAGCATTCACGGTGAGTAGCTTACATCTCTTGGGCAGGAGTAAGGCAGTGCTTTTGTAGGTGCTAAAGTCTGAAATCTTATGAAAGACCTTATCAGAGTCTATTTCTCCTGTCTTCCACGTCAGTCTCTTGATAAATATGTTTTCTGGTTAGTTTATGCGTTATGGAGCCCCACAGGGCTCAATACCGCACCTACTTTTTATGCATATATGTTGCTTCTCAGACCAACTGTGCAGTAAAGAGCTACGAGGCATTGCTACACTGATCATTCTTCAGCACTCCTTTCCTGATGTGTCGTGTTCTCTTTCATGCTATGCTGGAGAGACAGCAATACCCCCAACAAATACTGAGCAAAACTGAAGTAATATTTTTCCAATTTTATTGTTTACGTGACAGCCTTTTCAGCTTCTATTTATACTCTCTTTTTAATCTATAGAACCATAACGTTGCTGATGTTTCTTTTCCTTCTTCTCATCTCCAAGAAGTCTCTGACTGTCAGTCAGTCTTTAGACATGGCTTTCCCCAGCAGCAGCATCAGGCCAAATTGGATCCTCAGAGGACTGAGGCTGGCAGGTCATCCCCTTCCGGTGGTGTGCATGGGGCTGGTTCAGAGCTGCTGAAGCACCCAGTGCCAGAAGGGAGTGGCCTGGGGCGGGACGGGGCAGACGGTGGGTATGTGCCCACCTCGGCACACTGATCAAGGTCCTGTTGAGTAAGACCTTGGGTGGTGAGCACACCTCGGAGCAGCGCAGGGGCAGGCGGCTTTCTAGAATCATTTGAGCCTTTTCTAAGCTATTTAGTCTGCATATTTTGGATACCATGAATATGCATGCTCAGGACTTGGGCCATTGGCTTGGGTTTCCAATGCAGGTGGTTTACCCAAAGTCTGTCACAGTCAGCACAGTCTTTTTTCCTCATGGCTTTAGACTAGTCAGTCCCAACTCATATGTTTTACAGTTGATAAAACTTGCTTCTTGCTGGGACAGAAGCAAACTCATCTACAGCTATTAGAGGGAGACTTGCTGCTGGAACTTCTGCTCTCTTGTCTTTTTTATCACTAGCTGTGGTAAAGTCAGAAGGGAGCCAGATCTAGACACATCAATATCATCTGTATTTCTTTATGAGAAAACTCTCCGTTTCTGCTCATACATTCTTATTACAAGTTCAGAAATAGCTGAATCGTTTCTAGTTTCTGATGAAGCTTTTGGGGTTTGCATTATAAAAGGACATAAGAGACCTCCCCAAATCACTCTTGTTTCTCAGAAGGGAAGAAGTGGCTCTGGGAGGAAAGTTTAAATAGCTTGAGCTGTGGATAATCTGAGTATTTGGGGTTTTGTAATTCTTGACTCTTTAGAAATTATGTGCATTACATGAGCAAGACATTTGGGTCTGCTTTCCTGCTG
>NW_008582099.1:17797-18888 GCF_000691845.1 Merops nubicus
ACTCTCATGTGCAGTAAGTTTTATACCATGTAGTACAACCCATTCATGGTAGTTTTCAGTTCTTCAGCAATTTCATGTCTATAGTATGGGAAATGAGATTTTGCTATGAAAAGTACAAAGCAAACAGTGGCATTTGAAATCTGAGTCTCTACTTTCACAAGAACAAAGCTTGTATTCTGCTTAGCCTGGCACTGCAATGTAATCACTACTCCTTTTAGGAAACATATTTCTTAGATTTGAAATGGTAACATTGAAACCTAACAATACCTAAAGAAAGGTGCTTGAAAGATAATGATTTGCACAATGCTGCAATACTTGCCCTCAGCGACGCTTTAGAAGAGGAGTGAAGTTTCTGACTTGAAAGTAAAGAAGGCAGTGTTGGATTTAGAAGTGTCTTAAGGTGACTAAATTAATTGCTCATATTTCATCCACTGACATCTGAGGTGGGAGCTGTTTTTATTTAGTGACTGACAGCACAGAGACAGAGTCATCTAGGAAAGCACCTGATAGTCTAATTTACTCATCATCTTCCTCAGCTTGAGAACTAAGAAGTCTACAAATGATTTTCTAATGGTGCCTTAGGCTGATGCATCAAAAAATCCCTTGCTTTCTCTGGGACATGCTTGATCCAGCAGTTTGATCTCTGTGTCTTCAGATATTCCTCACCAGGCACTATGTGTTTGTTCCTTTCTCACTGTAGAACCAGCAAAAACTTTCCCACTTTCCCCTCCTAGCATATGAAGAGTAGAAAAAGGCTTCTCCTGCCTATGCCAGTGAATCTGAGCATCCACAGAGACTTAAGACTGGAGCTTTTTTATTTGGGAGGGCATAAACAAAAGGGAATGTGTAAAATTAGACAACATAGTAAAGCATTTAGAGCAGTTCGATTTGATGCTTTTATTACCTTTCTCACAACATAGGAGCAAGTGGGCAGTCAGAGATGAAATAAGAGCAAATTCCAAAGAGATTAAAGGAAATGCATTTTGTGTAATGTACAGCTGGAGCTTGAGACTCATTGCCAAAAAATAGCAACTAGGCTCAGGAATCAAGTCTGGGAAGAGGAATGGATACTAGCAGGAATGTTCAGGGGT
>NW_008582099.1:18919-67011 GCF_000691845.1 Merops nubicus
GCAAAAACAGGTTTGGAAGGGATGTAAAACCTGACATAGTTATGAAATTTGCACAAATCCACCCTCTCAACATTAAACTTACAACTTCCGTGCTCTTGAATAGTTTGATCTTTTGAGCCTGTAGGTAAACATACCTGTCAAACCTTTGGTGTTAAGCAACATATTAATTTACCTGTTTCAAGAGTGTGCCTGGCTGCTATGGCAGGCTGCAGTTTCATGGACAAAACTTTTGTCAGTGTCTTGTTTGGGTTTTTCCCAGTCTTTGGGTTTTCAGTGTCATCTCCTAGGGAGAATAATTCAGCCTCTCCTTTTTCCTCAAGATTTTAGAGAGATAGGAGAGCTTGTTTTCTTGTTGGAAATGTTTGTTTGGAGCATTTATTTGAGCAAGTCACGGATACTTATAACATTAAGTAAGTTTTGAATTGAGTAGGAGTTTTGTGGATGGTCAGTATTGGTATGTATGCTAGTTAGTAATTTCCAGATCCAAGTGCTTGTGCTCCTGCTCCAAAAAGGAGGATTTCGGTATGTACGGGTTCATTGCAGAAGAGATTTATGGATATGTTATTCTGTTACTGTAAGGATGTCAGCCTGTGAGGTTTTCCCTCCCTGTTTTTCTCCCTGTGGGCAATTGCATGGTCACTGCTTGCTCCTTTTCTCCAATTTTTACCTGCTCAGGACATGCCTTTTTTGAATGCAGGCTTGTGTTGAGACATTAAGAAGGAATCTACGGGTAAGAAAAGGTGAAGGTCTTGTTGTAGGAGAGGAGGGACCTGGCTGTTGACTCAGTGTCCCCCTGGTGAGACCAGAGGCAAGAGTCAAGAGATGTAGACCCGCAGCGTGTCATCTCTGTCACCCACATTTGAAATCTAGACCCATAAGCCAAAAAATAAGATGAAAGCTTGCTTTGTCATGTGGGAAAAAATGCTTAGCAAACCACAGTGTGGCATTTCAGACTATCTTCTTATTCATTCTTAAAACTGTTCTATTTCCTTCTAACATCAGCTGTCAAACACAATATTTGAAGTTTTTAAGAAGCACAGTTACTTTTGCTTTGTAAATAAGAGACTAATATATTCAGCTGTAGCTGTCTTTGAGCTCTGATTTTTGATACACTAGAAAAGTGATGACAGGTGTTGTCACGCAGAAATTAATTCTTTCAGCATAACTGTCCAGGCTGTTGAATGATTTATTCTGTGTAAAGTATTTGGCAAAAATGAAATCTGCTTAACCTGTTAAAACAACAAGAGAAAGTTATCAAACTAAACTTTCATGCCACCTGGTTGGGCCATGTAGGTTGAAGAAGGAGCACCCTCACCGTTACAGCAAGCAGTGCGGAGGCTGTTAAACTGATACTGGGCAAGGTCTTGTAATGGGGCATTCTCACAGTGAGAAGAATGCCAGTGTTTGTTTTAGGCCAACACCAAAAACATACAATCATAGCATCAGGAAATTGTTTAGCTTGGAAAAGACCTCTAAGATTGTCAAGTCCAGCTGCTAACCCAGTACTGCCACACATCTTTTAAATTCCTCCAAGGATGGTGATTCCACCACTTCCCTGGGTAACCTCTTCCAAAACTTGACAACCCTTTCAGTGAAGAAATTTTTGTCAATATCCGATCTAAACCTCCCCTGGTGTAACTTGAGGCCATTTTGTCTTGTCCTATCACTTCTTACTTGTGAGAAAAGACCAGCACCCACCTCACTACAACTTCCTCTCAGGTAGTTGTAGAAAGCGAGATGGTCTCCCCTCAGCCTCTATTTCCCCAGGCTAAATAACCTCCATTCCCTCAGCTGCTCCTCTTAGAGACTTGTTCTCTAGACTTCATCAGATTCACTGACCTTCTTTGGACACACTGCAGCACTTGAATATCCTTCTTGTACTGGGGGCCCCCAAACTGAATGTGGTATTCAAGTGCAGCCTCATCAGTGCCAAGTACAGGGGGATGATCACTTCTCTAGTCCTGCTGGCCACAATGTTTCTGATACAAGCCAGGATGGTATTTGCCTTCTTGGCCACCTGGGCACACTGATGGCTCATATTCAGCTGGCTATCAAGCAACACCCCTATGTCCTTTTCTGCCAGGCAGCTTCCAGCCACTCCTCCCCAAGCCTGTAGCATTGCCTGGGGTTGTTGTGACCCATGTGCATGACCTGGCACTTGACCTTGTTGAACCTCCTACAGTTTGCCTCACCAAATTGATCCAGCCTGTCCAGATCCTTCTCTAGGGCCTCCCAATGCTCAGGTGAATAAACGCAGCCATGCAGCTTAGTGTCATCTGCAAACTTAATGAGGTTGCCCTGGATCCCCTTGCCCAGATCACTGCTAAAGACACTAGAACTGGCCTCGGTTGCCGCTGGGCAACACCACTTGTGATCAGTCACCAACTGGATTTCACTCCTTTCACCACCACTCTTTAGGCCCAGCCATCCAGACAATTTTTTACCCAGCAAAGAGTACATCTGTCCAAACCATGAGCAGCCAGTTTCTCCAGGAGGATGCTGTGGGAAACAGTGTCAAAGGCTTTATTATAGTCTAGGTAGACAACATCCTCAGCACTTGTGGATCCATCATTGCTCTTGTTCCTATTGTTGTTGGTTTTCACTGCATTAGAACAGATTACAGCCTTAAAAACAAAGGTCTTCATTCCCCATATCCATGACTTTGTTCTCGTGAGAAGAAACCCATGTCTGCCTGCTATGATAAACTGCTGTATCAGCTTACAGTGAGGTTAACCAGAACTGACAGTATAATGGCAGCGACTGCTGCTTCAGTTGCAATAAATTTGTTTGTTTGTAGATTGGCTTCTGCAAGAAAGAAAGTGTTTTATAAATCAAAGAGGTCACTCACCAAACTTACCTTACTGAGGAGTAAACCGGCATCTAATAACTAGAAAACAGAGCTGTTCTGAGAAGCTGTTTATCTTAATTTCTCTTGAAATAGTTGGGGTGTGAGCATTTTGTTTCTTTCAGCCAATGCAGCATTGCCTGTTGTTTAAGTCAGTCCCACAGTCCCCTAATATTTATCCTACATCCTGATGACAGAGGAATGCCAGTTTCTTCCCTTTTGCTTTTAGTAAGTTTCAGTTTTTCTAGTTTCAGGAAAAACCTGGGGTATCAAACCAGGAGACAAATGCATTTTTAAAATTCTGTGAAGTACATTAAAGTATCATAAAATTAAAATCATTATCATGACTCACTGTTGGGTTGGCAGTTTTATTATTTATTGGTCCCACCAAGAGAGATCCCATCAGGACTGCTGTCCTCTCTCCATATAATTTGCAACTTGCTCATAGGAATGATACAGTAGTTATCATCTCTTGGTCACTGTTACTGTGCTTACTACCTTTGCATTCTTCCTAGCAAGCCGTTTGGGATATGAGCAGATTTGGAGATCTATTTAGAAAGCCAAACCAAGAATTTTTGCATCATTTTATTTGCTACACCCAGAAAATTAATCTTTTGCTTTTTGATGGATGGACTGTGAGTACAGGCTTGCCACATAATTGCATTTTACTCTTCTCTAAATTTACTGATTAATGAAGATCTGTAATAATTTTAACAACTAAAAATCTAAAATTGTATAGAGGAGAAAGCAGTGCTTTTCTCCATGACAGATTAAGGAATATGGAGCTATATTAATACAACATGCTACAGCATTTTCCTTTCAGTGTCAGACCTTAGAACAGTAATTTGCAACTTAACCACAGGAAAATTATCATCAATTGTCTGTTGCTGCTGCATCAGTCACCTTCGCTAACCCCACTGGCAGAAGCTGGAGGATTTTGCATTTTGATAATGTGCAATATACGAACGTCAGCCTGACTGAGCTGAGAAATGCTGCTGACATAATGCCACCATGCAACAATTTGTAAAACATAAAAACTGAGAAAAGGAAGAACCTTTCTTATTTTTGTACACCAAAAAGTTCCAAACATTTAATTTAAAGCCTGTAAAAAGCCCTAAAAATAATGTTCATTCTTAGGTTAGTTTTTTTGCCTTCACTGCTCCAGAAAGCAGGCTGTTCCAGAGAGCTCTCCTTCTGATAGCCAGCTTGGCTGAATCTTCTCCTGCCATGGTGCTCATCCCTGGGTATTAAATAGCAGCAACATAATAGCTTAGTTCTTCTTTTGTCAGGATAAATTCCTGTAGTTTTGTCTTGCGTCACACATTCCCATTCTCTTACCATCTTGGTAGCCCTTCCCTGCCTGTCTCAGATGAAATTAATCTTTCCTGAATACACATATAGAAAGAACTTTGTATACCATTGTAACTGAGATTTTCCTCATCAATGACAGCAATAATATTGCTGCTGCTGGAAACACCCTTTCTTTTTCTCAGCAGGTAATAATGAGAAATACCTCATCACATTCAGCGTGACACAGTAGAGTTGGCAGGATCCAGCAAAACGTGTCTTTTTTCAATGAGCATGCTGTCGTTGTCTTTAAGAATCTCTAGCAATAACTCACCTAGCTTTTTTTTAATGAGTTTTAATTTGATGGTGAAGATTTGTAGTTAAGGATTGTATAAGCCCTGTGCCAACAGGCTCAGATAGATAGGGATAAGGCGTAGGCTGTACCTCCCTGAAAATCAACAGCAAGGTTTCCTCAGGAAGCTAATTCTCAAGCTTACCCCAGGTTAGCACGTTACAATTTTATTGCTGTGGTGTTTTGTGCTTATTAAGAATCTCCATTGGAGGGAGCCTGTTAAAACCTGCCAGCAGCTCCTTCCCTCTGTAAGCTTCTGAGCCCCGGGGTGCTCTCAGCTCACAGCCCAGTGACTTTGTAGTGTATGCAACCTGTCCTGGCTCTGATGTCGCCCTGCCAGGAAAGTGAGACTTTCAAAAATTGTTTAAAATAATTTTCAAAATTTTAAATACCTGCGTGAAAAGCAAAGTTTTGGGTAAAGAGCCTGCCAGTGGCAAAGTTTTGATGGTTTTCAGCAGTGAGGCTCACTGTTGTGGAGTATCCCCAGATGTAGCTTGTGGCCTGTCTGCACTGCGAGGGGCTGGCTGTGGCCCCCACCTCCTGCAAAATGTCCTATTTGCCTTCTCCTAGGACTCTTTCAGTTGAAATTAGTTGGTTTTGCTGACACTATCTTTGCTCATGGGGACTGAAAGGGACAGGAGAGCTCTTGCAAGCCAGGAGGTGGCAGCCCAGACAAGGGAGGGCAGGGACATCTTGTCCCATGCCTCTGCATCACTCCGGGATGTCTGTATGAAGCCAAATCTTGTTTCTTGCTGCATGCCAATGCTGTTGGGAGTCTCCCATCTGTATTCATTCAAGACCTGCCCCCTCTTTCTTGAAACTGTGAAGTTTGAAATTAAACATCATGTTCTCTATAAATAATCTTAATTGGCAGCAAGCTCACTGAATGTGGTCTTTTGCATACAAATTAAAACCTGCTGTACTGAACTTGAGACGGTCCTGAAACGAGTTCATTGTTGCAGGGGGACTTTAATTTTGTGCCACTTCATGTGAATTAGTTTAAAACTGGTTTAGCAGAGTACTGCCTTTCTTCAGGGCAGACCTCTCTTGGACTCTTCTCCAAGGGTAGCTCTTCCACAGCCAACACTCCGTATTCTCCATCCTATGGGATGCTTGGCCATAGCATTAATGAGTATCATTTAATTGTGCTTGCAGTAAGAAATTCTGAGGAGCATGTCCTATCATTTGCTGTCTCCAAGCTCTAACCTTCTCAATTATATCAAATTTATCTTTTGGCTGTAGAAGCTTAACGATGTACCTTATAGTAGGCATTTACCTATGTCCTTTGCCTTGGTGTTTCATCCCATTTACTTCAGTGAGATAACTTCTGCACATGCACCCATCTGTACAGAAATATTTGAAGAAGTAGAGCCTAATCCGCACTTGGCCTTCTTTTTTTTGTTGTTGTCTGCAGCATCATTATCAGTGAACCTTACAGTAAAGTCATCACAGCAATTTCAACCACAGCAGAAACGGAATCACCTTAATAAAGTCAGAGCAGTTAGGGCTGGAACAAATCCTTAAAAAGCGGGATAGCTGCTGCATGGGAATGGAGAGGACTGGGGGATTTGCACAGTTAAGAAAGATAATGAGAGAGCCACAGTCCAATTTATTTTATAAATGTTTTGCTGTTTTGAATTAAACTTTATTCAATTTTACTTAATATAACAGAGAGATATCAATTTGAATCTGTAGAAATGTGGAATTATGTTAGAAGCTGTTGTCAACCCTTGAAGTTTCTCCAAACGGGACTTTAAATTAATCTGGAAAGAATATTTACAAAGTAGAAGTCTCAAAGTACTTCTTGCATGAGGAGTTTGCACTGCCCTCATGTTGGTCCAGTATGAAGGCAACTGGCCTCTGTTGTCACTTTGCAGTCATGGTTTGTAATGTGTTAGCAGAAGATATTTCATTATACATAATTCAGAGTACACTGAGCTTAGCAGGAGCCTCTCCAGTGATTTTACTGAGATATAAATTGAGGTCCTAGACTATGGCTGTTTTCCCATGCCAAGATCTTCATTAAAATAATCTAGGTTAGAGATACTAACGAATCCCATAGACCCAGCTTTACAAATAGGCCTTTGGAAGTGCAATGCTAGTGAGGCGAGCTGAGGGAAAAGTCATGGCTCAGGCTGGTTTTGAGGACAAACTCTCCTGACCCACTTCTCCGACAGTGAGCGGCAAGCGAGCTCACCCTGTGTGCCGAGGGGCGCTGCCCTCTCCCCATCCCACCAGCCAGCCCACGCTGCTCTGGCACAGCCCGGCACCCACACCCCGCTGCACGGGCAAATGGTTTGGCACTTTACTCCTGGGAACCACAGGTAGTGTTTTGCTCTCACTAATCGGACTAAACTTGTAAGGGGTTGAAGTTCCTCACATCCTCATCCCTGGCGCGGGTGCCCAAGCCTGCCTGCTCACGGTGGGGGCTGCTGCAGCCTGCTCAGGGCGAGCACCCTCCTGCAATTCTTGAGTGGCTTAGTTTCCTTTATTTTAAATAGCTCTTCTCAGTCTACCAAAGGTAAATAGGGCATACAGGCTGCAAGAGTGAAGCGAAGCTCACATAGCTGTTTTTCTGCAGCCTACCTTTCTGTGTTTTGGTTTTGGAGTTTTTTTTTTTCCTGCTATCTCCAATTATGGGAAATTTCTTTATCAACAGAGAGCAGGAAAAAAAAATCAGCACCTACTGATTAAGTATGAAGCACCTTTCCAGCTTAGAAAACACAGAATTATTGCAATACAAATTTAGTCAGATATAGAGAGAAAAGTAAATATTTGGAAAAAGAGGGGATCTAATTTTTAAAACCTCTCTCTCTATTTCAGTTGGCTTCCAAAACAAAACCTTAAAAAGATCCAACCCAAAACAACGTGAAAGAAAGTGCAAGAAATATTATTAGTGAGATTGTATCTATTGAAATCGGCCAAGTACTTACACAGGCTGCTGAAAGAAATTCAATGCTTAATTCTTTCAGACAATTTGGATATTGCCAGAGGTGGTGTTCCACCTGCCTACAGGAAACTATCTGCAACTTTAAGTCTTAAAAAAAAGCTTTAAAATGTATATTAATCATCTCATTTACAAGCTACTGGTACTATACATGTTGCTGCAGATTAAATAACTCATTGGCTAGGTTTCAAATAGTAGAAAACAAGGCTCTGCTCCCACGTCTTCTCTTTCTGTCATGCTGATTAGACTGCTATTTACATTCTTTTTATCCCATCTGGAGTCCTCAGCAGAAGGGATTGTTTAGCCCTGAAAGGTTAAGATTAAAATCGGTCTGATGACAATCTGATGGAAATTTATCTTGTTTTCATGCTGACGTTTTAGTCCACAGTAGGTTTCCATGTGGACAAACAGGTTACTGTGGCAGTAGGTCAGCTAGCCAGAAATGATAGGTGATGATCACACTGTTGCCCCATGCTACGTTACATAGACTTCCCAGGAGGGATAAGTCCCTCCCATGTCTTGTGGGTAACACAGGGTAAGACTGTACAACCACAGGCAGTTGTTAAGGAGTAGCTGATACGCTGCTAATTCAGGCCTGGCTTCAGCCTTGGTATTTCCTTCATTTGATGATCTCCTAAGGGAGGAAAGATGCTACTGGAGTTAAGAAACTGGAGAGGTGTGTCCAGGTGTACGGCAGGTTCTCCATCACTTCATGCATTGCGTGTGGTTCCCTGTTTGCAGGCAGGATATTTCCCAGAGCAAAGGTGGTGGTGTGCAGTCAGGGTCCCTTCTCATCCTTGTGACAGGGCTCATAGTGACCAAATTGTTTGGAGGATTTCTCCACCACCCTCTTATGCTTGCTGAGGAATTTCAACCTGCACCTGCTGAAGGAGATGCTTCTTCATGTTGTGTTGACTTTCATTGACGGATTATGAGTTAGCCTCTGGGCCAGTGGGGTATTGCCCTGCAGACTCTTTTGGAATTTGCTAGTCCATTCAGGGGTTTTTAAATGAAAGAGGATTGATTCAGACTAGATATAAGGAATAAATATTTTACAGTGAGGGTGGTGAAACACTGGAACAGGTTGTCCAGAGAGGTGGGAGAAGCCCCATCCCTGGAAGCACTCAAGGTCAGGCTGGACAGGACTCTGAGCAACCTGATCAAGTCAAAGATGTCCATGCTTATTACATGGGGGTTAGACTAGATGACCTTTAAAGATCCCTTCCAACCCAAACGATTCTGTGATTAAATTATTAATTTCTTATACATATAGATAAGAAACATCTGTGCAGGATGGGCAAACATGACACAGGATCTACAGGAGATACATGATCTTCTGGGTGGCATCTGCAGGTAAGGAGATCTGTGACATCTCAGATGCCTTACTCATGTTTAAGCTACTGCACTGAGATCTAGCCTATGATTTCCCCCCAAAAAAACTCCTGCAATAGACTAATTAATCTACAAAAGGCACAAGAGGGCTAATAATTGTCCATAAATACTGCTTTTGTTTATCTTACAGAGCCTAAAGTCAGGTTTTTCACAGCAGTTGTTGTTCTTCCTGATAATCTTATTTGCTTTACATTTTTTTTAGAGTTGTGTAAGTCTTTGTATCACTAAACACGTATCTGCATCTTGATGTCAGTGCTCTGTGGAGTTAGAACCAGGCAGCATTTATGTGCCCTCGCAGATGGAGATGGCTGGGAGTGTGCGAGGCTATGCCTGGCTCCTGGAAGCAACGCTGCCTTTATTTGCATCTCTGGGAGCTTCCAGGAAATGGAGAGTAGGGACATCTTACAGATTAGTTGCTTCCCAAATAATTAAGATGAGTGGACTGCTTATTGACAACATGCCATTAAATTGTCACTGAAAACAGTGAATTGTATTGTGTAACCTGGTTCTGCAGAACAGATAGCGTGATGCTGGGAGTCATCAGTCTGAGTTGTATCAGTTCAAATAAACCAGAGATACTGCTATTTTAGCTGCCTAAAAATCTTACCCCCTGCTTTTCCTGTAAGCCCTATGGAGGGGCTTACTATGAAACCTTTTGAAAAGAGGAGACCAAGACCTGATTAGAATGTTTGGGTTGAATTTGCTTCCAGATGTCTGTACTTCTGTCGGCTCCAAATGTTAATATCCTGTATCACGAAGTATAGGAAAGGTGACATCTATGGAGGACATACAAAGCAAAAGCTTCATGTTGCATGAATGGTTTATGGGTGGTACTTCAGGATCATAAAACACAAACATTCAATCTCATGTGCAAGTACAGCCTTTTTCAGATGCAGATACTGTTTTGATAAACCTTTGCAGAAGTCGTCTAGAAATCATTGGCTTCTGTTGCCATGTAGTCGTCATTGCCTAGGACTGGCTAGTTAACCTCTTCCTTATCAAACTTTTCTCTGGTCCAACAGAACATTTCACTTGCCTGTTCTGAATTGCATCAAGTTTACATTACAAAAACACAGCACAGTAATATTTCTCTCTGAGACAAGAAAGGATTTTACTGTTATTGAAATTCCCTTTTCAAATGTGCAGAAGCTACTCCAATTTTATGGAACAGTGAAAAGAAAACCATACCGACTCCGTCTAAGCACATGAGTTGTAAAGATGAAAACCAACAGGAAAATACAGACAAATATCATGAAGTATGTGATGATTGTTGTGTTTAAAGATTGTATTTTATAACATTTTTAAGGGAGTACAAAAGGAGTAAAGGAAGAAACCCAGAAGCCAACTTGCCTGGGAGAGCAGATTGTTTATGCGGTTCCAATTCAAAGAAACCTCTATGTGAAAAGGTGGTTATGGAAAGTACCAACAAAGAAGCCACTGCTGGTGTCTACTGTAAACAGGCAATGCAGAATTGTCATGGTTTAACCCCAGCTGGCAGCTAAGCACCACATAACTGCTTGCTCACTCCCCGGTGGGATGGGGAAGAGAATCAGAAGGGTAAAAGTGAGAAAACTTGTGGGTTGAGATAAAGACAGTTTAATAGGTCAAGTAAAAGCCACGCGCACAAGCAAAGCAAAACAAGGAATTCATTCACCGCTTCCCATCGGCAGGCAGGTGTTCCTCTCCATCAACAGGTGTTCCTCTCCTCCTCCTGGAGGGCATCTCCAGGACAGCAGAGCTCCATCACACATAGTGCTTACTTGGGAAGGCAAACGCCACCACTCCAAATGTCCTCCCTTCCTCCTTCTTCCTCCAGCTTTATACGCTGAGCATGACATCATATGGTATGAAATATCCCTTTGGTCAGATGGGGTCAGCTGTCTCGACTGTGTCTCCTCCCAACTTTCTGTGCACCCCCAGCCTACTTGTTAGCAGGGTTGTGTGAAAAGCAGAAAAGGCCTTAACTCCCTGTAAACACTGATCAGCAGTAACTAAAGCATCCTTCAGTTATCAACGTTTCCAGCACAGATCCAAAACACAGCCCCATACTAGCTACTGTGGAGAGAATTAACTCTACCTCTGCCCAGACAAGGACAAGTATAACATTAGTATGTTAGGTAGACATCAAGAAGGAAGTGAGAGAAAAGGCGATCAAACTCACAGAACTAGATACATTCGAATTCAAAGCTATTCCTAGTGATGCAAATATGATCTGAGTGGTGCTACCCAATAGGCTTTATTAACATTGGTGGAAATCTATGGGAAAGCAGAGGAGCCTGTACACAGAGAGGATAGCTGAGAAATCACAGAAAGGTAGGGGTTGGAAGGGATCTCTGGGGATCATCTAGTCTAACCCCCCTCCAAAGCAGGTTCACCTAGATCAGGTTGCACAGGAATGCATCCAGGCGGGTTTTGAAAGTCTCCAGAGAAGGAGACTCCACAACTCTCTGGGCAGTTTGTTCACGTGCTCCGTCACTCTCACTATAAAGAAGCTTTTCCTGATGTTCTAGTCTGGACTGGAGAGTTTTCCTCTCCTTTCTCAAGTCACTTGCGGCCTCATAAACATTTTTTATTTGCTTTGAAAGGACCATTGTTGTACGCATCAAGTGAGCTAACACACGCTGCTGGAAAGGGAAGGTTAATAGTGGAGGGAATAAACTTTATATTCTATTTACAGCAGGCCAAAATGAAGACAGTTGGAATATAAAAGTAATCAGAATATATCTTTGTACCTCCAAGCGTGAAATCAGTCTCTCCCATCCTACTCTATCCTTCCTAACCTTCACCATTGTTCTTCCTAGCCTCAGGCTTTTCAGACTGTGGTAGTCTTTGATGATTTACACTGCTCCCACCACCGCTCCCCATTTACACTGCTTCCACCCAGGACTTTTTTTTCTAATCTGTTCTCTATTTTACTGCTACTTCAACCCTCCCACCAAAACTTCAGTCCAGCTGTTGACTATCCCACTCCTGAAATACTGCAATGTTTTCCGCCTAGCCTCCATTATTTTCACTTTATTCCCCAAATCATATTTGACCCTTCATCCTGATTTGGGCAGATACCCCTCCAACCATACTCAAGCACACACATTTCTGCTTCACTCCTGGGGCTGCCCTTGCTTTTTCCATCCTATTCAAAGTTCTATTTTTATCTTTTAAGTCCCTGCAGATAAATATTCTTTGGCGTCTCACTTCTTCATACTGCTTCCATCTGCTAAAGTGCTTCACCAGTTCTTTGTTTCCATCCACGTCCTTCATGTAAAACTGAGAAAAGAGCAGCAGCCAAAGGAGGATCTGATTAAGGACTGTGAATATTGCCCTCTCATACCTTAAGAAGCAGCATGTTTCGGTCCAACAAATTCTGATTATAGACATAGGGCTTCTTAGAAAAGAAAAGAGCATTACAACTTCCTATTTAAAGGGGTACTCATTAGTGTGATAAAGACCTAGCATGTGCGGAAGTGCTGATGGACCTGCTTTATCTCTTTCAAATGCACAAAACTGTAAGAAGTTGTAGTAAATGCTGACTCGTTCAGGCCTAGCAGATGAAAAATTGTAAATCTCATTTCCGTACAATGTCATGCATCCCGTGTTTTGTGTGAAGCAACAGACTATTCTATACCTTCTGTGTTAACTGAAGGTACAAAACCAGAGAGCTGATAAGGATTCCCATTAGCCTGCAACTCCATTCTTCACTATTACTTTTCAGGGATAGTATCTGTTACACTTTCCATCATTAATATAGCAGAAAAAGCACTTATTCTTGGAAAATGCCCTTCACTGTTCCAAACGACTATGATCAACAGCTTGGAGATCCTAATTGCAGCCTATTAGGAATAATGAGATTTGCATGGTAGAAGCCAGAGAATTACATGGATAAAGGAAAAAGTTCACAACATGAAAGGTTAATATAAACATATACTGCCCAAGGGTGCAAAGGACACATAATTTGGTGGCTCATTACTGCAGAGTGACCCACGGGTAAGAATGTCATCCAGCTCAGAGGCTTTCCCAGGAAGTTTGGCTGCAAAAGTTACAAAAGATAAGGACATGCTTGTGGAAACCGCTAAACTAATGAGAGTTGAAAGTTGTTTGAAATATCCCAATGACCTCACAGATGGGATGCTTATTAAGGTATCTGCATCAGCCTCTTTTTTGTCTAACAGACTGTTGTAAAGCTTTGCCGAGGCGTAGCCAACAGTCCGTGAAGGTGTCTCCATGCTTTCTGACATACCAAGGGCTTTTTTTTTTCTTTTCTTTTATTTTTTTTTTTTTGAATGAATTCAAAATGAAAACCAACATGCATATCCAATTTTTGTTTGTGGGCACATTTGTGGAGTAGCACAGGCGAGGCAGTCAACTATGATTACTTCATCAACACAGGGTCTGCCCGCTACCTACGTGCCTATCTGCTCGAGTGCGCTGGTCAGGAGCCAACTGCAAATTTAGGTCTTGAAAGTCTGAAGAAAAGCGCTTTATGTGCGAGGGTCCCATGAAGGCTCCATAATGCAATTAAGCCCCATTTTAACAAAAGGCTAGCCATTTTGCTGAGGCATGACATGAGTAATTAAAATATCATTTTAAAAAAAGACAAATGAGTGTTCTTTTCTACTCTCCAATATTGTTTGAGAAAGATGCGGGGACAGGATTATGATTTTTGCTTGTTCCAGGGTCCTCTGATTGGAAATCGTGGACAATGCATTAAGCCTGCAGCAAAACTTATCTACCCAAGCTGCTGTGGGGACCCTATCCCTGTAGCAGCCAATATAACTCAAAGAGTACCAAAATCTATTTATTCCCTTGCCTACTGGAAAGAAGTAAGTTTTCCAAGTGCTTTTCTTAGTTCGTTGTAGAAGACTATGTAAATGTTGAAGCATTTTAGGAAAAGCTAGGCAAAGAGGAGAAGGGAATACACTGTACACATTGGTACCTGGATTTTGCTTGTAGTGAGATGATGCTGGAATGGCATGAGATCATGGTGGGTCAATCAAAAGAATGAGAGATGTCTACAGGTTAAAAGAGGGGAGCTATAGTTCTAGTGATTCCTAAAGATGAGAAAAGGAAGAAAGATTTGGGAGGAAAAAGTTTGTGTAAGGTGCATTGAATGAAGCAGATTTCAATGACTTTATTTCAGGAACTCTTTTGTTCAATCAATTTTGCTAAATCATGATGAGATTTAACTTTTGCAGTGCTTTTAGCTAGATTGTGATGGATATCTCATGTGAGACAGAAGTCCAGTGGATATTGGATTCAGCTCCTTCCCCTGGGTTGTGATAGAGTTCCTGCTTGCTATGAAATCCCTTGTGTTAAAAATGCATGGTTGTATTGCAGTGATATGTCTCCTTCAATGAGGAATTCAGTAGTAGCTAAGTCACTATGAAATCCCACTGAAATAATTGACAGCCTGTATTTAAGGGCTTACATTCAGATTTAAGAGCCTAATTTTAGGTTCTCAGATGCAAAAGGGTACCTTTTTTAGGAAAATACCAAATGAAAACAAATTAGAGATCTGCTGCGTACAGCAACAACTAGATCTTTTTGGGGACACACAAGCCAATAAACCACTCCAGTACACTTTCTGTGGCCTTCTGGCAGTTTTCTTGAGCAGTTGCAGCCCAGCAGCAAGTCACAATAACTAAGCCACCAGTTTGTTAAATTCCTTCATTGTCTTCCCTTGCCTTTCTCTTCAGGTCTGCTCCTTTGCTGAAGTCCCACAAAAATCTTTGTGCTTTCAGCTGTGGTGGGCAGGAGCTCTGCCAAGAGATGCATAGAGCACCCTTTTCCTCTGCACACGTCTTCTACCTGCTATGGGCTCTGTTCTGAATTAAAACAGCAAGGAAATACAGGAAGAGTGATTAAAACAAAAATCAAGGAGGAGTCCTGTCATGGTTCTGCTTGCTGTGAACCATTAAACATGGGTGGAGGACAGGGTGGGCATCAGACCTTGGAGAGTTGCCTTTCCTACACATACACTCAGTGGTATGAAAACCCTTATGAAGCCTTACCTCAGCTGAGGTGGTGTTTTTGAGATGGTCAGTTTGCTGGCCAGTGAAAGTGATTAAGTTTGCAGGAGGTTCTCAGCCCTGCACGTTCTCTGCAGCTCTTCTCTCCTCCATGCTTTTTCAGCCAGCCCGGCAGCAATCTTGAGTTAGGAGTGGTGTTTCCGTCCAAACGTGACGAGCACCTTGGGTTAAATATTACTTTTGTGCATCCTGAAGCATTAAAATCCAATAATTTTTTACCCTGTGTACACTGTAAGCAAAGATATTATTGTGTGTGAATGCATCATCCTATGGCTATGATATTTCCATTAGGCTAAAAAACAGGACTAGAAGTTATTGAAAATCTGGTGTCCTTTGTCTATTGCAACTCCCATAATTAAGAAGGAAAGAGCAAGTTCATGATTCTTCTGAGAAGTTACTGAAAATAGTGTGGAAAGGGCAGAAGTATTCACACTTGAAGCCTGTCATTTCTAAGCATCCCAGTTACTCTCCTGTAGGACACAAGATGCTCTGTGTGTGTGTGTGGTGAGGGGGAGTTTCTCTAAGGATTTGAGTCCAGCAAAGGTTGTAATTCAACTTTTATAACCCTGTGCTGGATCTGAACTTCTGAACTCAGTATTGTCTTGGATTTGTCCTCCTGCTGTTGTACCCATGTGCAGCTGCGATACCATTACATTCCCATTTTCCCCAGTGTGCTGTCATGAGATTGCATATTGAAATGAAATGGAAAATGATTTATTGTGCAGGATCAGGGCTTCTTTTTTTCCCTCTGCAGTGTCTGGATGTAAATCTAGGGCGATTTCCCATGCCCCTGGAACTGGGCTTTGCTTGAAAAAATTTCTAGAATCAACAAATGGGAAAAACACTCCAGAGCACTAGAAAAATAGGAGCATTTCTCTCTGTGTTGCTGTGTTGGTTCAGTGGGGCTTTGCTGAGGTTGCTAATGACTGTGAAACGATTTATACATAAATTCTCTAAACCCCTTCATGTAATTACATTTCATGATTCTGTGCAACTGAATACACAAATGACGTTAAAATAACAGTCATATAATACCTCTGAATTCTCAATGTGAAGCTATTGTAAGTTCAAGACCACTGCCACAAAGAGCTGTTTTACAGAATGAAAGGGCCCGAGAAACAGGAATTCAAAAAGAACTGTTGATAAAACTCATTGTGAATGTTACTCTACCAATAGTTCAGCAGAAATCCAGCCAGTAGATATCTGACCATTGAAATAGATGTTAATGGAGGCTCTGATGTTAAATGAGGCACAGATTAAATATTAATAATTTAATTTATTAAATATTGTAAAAGTTGTTCTAAGCTTGAATTTTACATTGATATTCTCAGGGGATGAATTTCTGCCAATCTTATCCACAGACTCAAGCAAATCTTTATTCCACTGGGAAGGTTTAATTTCATGATGTGTGAGTCTCTTTGTCTGCAGTGAAATCTGAGTTGTTTGTTCTCTTATTTTAGACTAAGCTTTCAGGATGTTCAGGGTACATAACTGTATTTCATGTATGGCCCATATCACCCTAGGTCCCTTGTCTCCACTGGGGCTTTCAGGAGCTATTGTAGCACAGATCATAATAAATAACTACTGCTCAGAAGAAAAGAAGCATCATCAGCCAGATTTTAACTTTTCTTGCCTCATCTAATGAGCATGTAGTCTATTCTTGAGGCAGGAATGTTGCTGACAGGTGAATGACGAGGAGAGTTTATCCTTAGTCGGGATAAGACTGGGACAGATTTTGTGCAAGATTTCCAAGGGCTGTTGTGGGTGGGACTGATGACTAAAAAGGTCAAGTATACATATACTTGATTTCTGAAGAATTTCAAAGGTTTGAGAAGCCTTCTCCATTGGTTCCTACCAATCCTGACTGCTGACTTTTGCCTCAGTATTTTTTTCTTTCCAGTAAAAGCAGTAAAGGCCAATAAGAGCTTTCTGAAAATGTTAAACCTTCTTTTCTGTTAACCAAAAAAAGTACTAAGAGATGGAACAAATAAAGGATGATAATTTATCTGTGACTTTTTCCAGCTAGTGCTATTTGAAGCGTCCATCTGCACCAGTCAGTGTATTACTTCAGGGGCTGATTAGGGGGCCTGGGAAGGGAACGAGGATGAACTTTGATGAAACAACTTGCTTTTTCCCACTAGGAATAAAAATGTGATTTGATAGGTGATGCGGGAACCTGCAAGAGGGATGAGATGGCAGAAGTGATGGTAATCAGTCTGCAGTCTGGCAGGCAGCAGTGAGTTTTACTTCTCAGCCTGGCATTGCACACTCTCTTGCCATAGCTCTGAATGATTAATTTTGAGGATAACAATCTCCTTTGCAGTGCTGCGACCTGTGGCGGCAAGGGCGACGGGCTCCCCTTCAGACTGAATCACAGCACAATGGCTGAGTTGTTTTTTTAACCCTAACAAGAGCTGTCATTAAAAGTTACTGAAGCCTGACTTTTCCTCGCTCTTTGCCAGCCCCCCTCAGCCTGGGCCCAGGTCCCACGTCCTTTGAAGCCAGCTGAAATCGCTTTGTTGCTTTTTGGTGCATAATGATGCCAGGCGGCTCTGCAGCTGAAGGCACCCAGCAAAACCAAACGAACCGTGGCTGGCAGAAAGGCCAATACCCAAGTGAGCTGGGAAGCAATCCCCTGCAGTATTTCCTGAGCTCTGCCTGTTGGGATTAAAGGTGGCTGTGAAAAACACCGTGCTTTTGCCAGCCCTCTGCCAAGGCGAAAGGAGCCCAGTTCTGTGTTTGGTGTCATGCAGGGTATTGGGTGAAGGAAGGGGTTTAGTTCTTTGTATTTAAGGTTATTCACATTACGTAACTCTGCTAATGACACAATGATTTTGGCTGGTGAAAACAGTCTCATTAGCTAGGACGTTCACTTATTAGTATTACTTCAAAATCATAGAATATATAATCTCAGAAAAGACTGCCTGCTGCCAGGAGCATTGTTTTCTTAGGGCTTTACTTTCCCAGTTTGCCACACCACAAGTATCAGTAATTGTTTCTATCAGATATTTATCAACGAGAAGCTGACAACAGAAGAATAGAGACACACAGAGTGTGACACACAGACAACACACAGAATAGCCAAATACCAATGAAGCCAATGGAAAGACTTCCCACTGGACTTTCAAATGAGCCTGTAACTGGTGTTATACTCTAAATGCAGCACAAAGAGTATACTTTCTGTCTAGAAAATTCCAGCATCTGAGGGGGTATTTAATAGAAGAAAAAGAAAGACAGAAAGACAGAAAGACAGAAAGAAAGACAGAAAGAAAGACAGAAAGACAGAAAGACAGAAAGACAGAAAGAAAGAAAGAAAGAGAGAAAGAAAGAGAGAAACTTGGAGTCACTTGTCAGGGCCCCTTCCCATGCACTCCCCCTTTCTCCCCCTGCCACCCCACCAAAGGCAGCTCTGGAGCTGCGTGGCCGGGATTGCCACTCACGGCTGTGCGTTGCTGCTGCGCTGTTTTCCTCCTACACAGGCAGCGCTGACACCGTCTGTTGAAGGGGAGAAGACAAATGAGTTCTGCTAATGACTAGTTCAAAGTTCATCCCTTGCAAGAGTCTTTATAGTTTATAAAAACTTGGTACAGCAAAGAGGTGGCTGCATTGAGCAGCCTGTCCCCATAGCTGGGGGCCGGGCAGCAGCTGCCTTTGTCTCTCGAGGCTTTGGCGGGTTTCCTTGCCTTTTGCAACCCATTTGGTGCTGATGGGGAATCCTTATTTTCTGTGCTTCTAATATGCTTCCCACACTGACTATAAGCTGCAAGCTGCAAGCTTCAAACATGAATCAATGTTTTTTATCCAGTGTACTCAGTTCCCTATGTCTTTTAATTATTTGCACTGTGCTTCATTCTGCACTCCTGACTTCCATTCTTCCCTCCTCTGGGTATCCCTCAAGTAAGTCAAGCTCTGGAAGCAAAGGTGATTCCAAGGTGCTCCTGCTTATGTGATTTGAACTGAATTAAGCAAATAATTTACAAATCAGAAGCTTTTTTTTTTTTAAAAAAAAAACAAAACAGATGAAAGCATTGGATATAAATTCTTGAGTCCTTCTGGTCTGTGTTTAGTTTAATGTGGTAAGATCAATCTTGCCCTTTTCCCAAATGTACAGTTGTTTATGATGATCTGCAAAGTACATCTGTCTATATCTTTATTATTCAGTAAATGTTATCTGCGTGGTTCATTGGTAATTAAAGTAATTATCACCATGGAGTCACCAGTTTACCCAAACCTTTTCAGAGACAGACAGTCCAAAGAATAGCTGATGAAAACAAGTACAACCACTGAAGTCCCTTCTGAGTTTTTCTTTTGCTCCTTCTCATTTCTTTGCTAATTTATGTATCCCTGCATCCATCCAAGGCCCAGGTTTCTTACTAACTGCATCACTGGCACCATTCATTGTAAAAAGCTTTCCAGCATTGCAAAGAACAAGTGCAGACACAGTGGGGGAATGAGGGGAGCAGTGCCCTTGCTCCCCATCTCTGATCTTCACTGCCAACAGGAGACCCTACGGTGATCCTCTCCTACCCGACTAAAAGCTTAAAGGCTTGCCCCTGGAAATCAAGTTTAGGGGACAAAAATTGTCATTGTTAGTATAGAAGTATTTGAATATATTTGTTTACAAAACTGTACTTGTATGACAGATTGCCAGGACAAGTCCATAGCCGCAGCATCAGGCATTTCTGAGGCTTTTCTAGTTAGAAGGGAGCACCTGAGGCTGGTCATCCTGTGCAAGGTATTTTTAGGTTAAGAAAAGTTGCCATTACAGAATCAGAGTTGACATTGACCTGTCTGAGGCATAATAATGTCATATAATCAGGAACCTACCTCATTTGAACACACTAAATAGGACTATAAACTCACAATCACTGCAGAAATTAAATTTTGCTGCCTTTCTGTCCAGGCTATAGCCCCTTTTGTGAGTTCAGCAAAACATAGGAGTGGCCTCATCTGCTCTGCTACAAGGTCCCCCCATCATGGCAGCTTGACTACAATTACATATTCATCTGGCACCTCCACCAGTCCTCCTTTTTCACATTTCTTCCAGCATCACATTTTCCCAGATTTCTGCAATTCATGAGCAATATATATGGATGGTATTCCCCTAACAGAAAGCCCCAGTTTTCTTAGTCAAATCAATTAGGCATGAATCCCACGAATGTAAATATTTAAATTTGAGTAAGAGAATAAGCCTATTTAACTTTCTTCCTTCCTTCCCATTTCTTATCTCTGCTACCATTGGACTGTTTCTCAGTTCTCAGAGGTTATTAGTACAGATGTTAAATGAAATTGTTTTCAAGTACCTTTCGTGAAGAATGTAAGTTTAACACTTACATAAGTAAGCACATAACTGAGTACTTTTTCCACTATGCAAAACATAATCAGATTATCATGTGGATACATTTTTGCCATTTTTGGCTGTCCAGAATTACCCCATCCATTTTACTTCAATCTTCTGATAAGATATGAATATCACTTTGTGATGCAGTTACGTGTAGTATACCAAAACACTCCCGTTCACAGTAGTATTACCCAGAAACTGAAGAATGTATGGCTTTGAGCTCTGGTTGAGGGAGACAGAGATTTATAAAAGGGATCTAATATGAAGAGGAGTGACACTGCAGGTCAGAAATTAAGATGGCAAGGAGGGGTCATCTAATGAGCTCTTTGCAGGAGGGGTGATTCAGGGCATCTTGCAGTGCTTGTGAGGATGTACTTGAACTGCTGGAGCAATGCTTCATCCAGAGGGTATAAGGACAGGTCAAAGTCATCTCTGCTCATCTTCTCCCCTTTCTGAGTGTTGTGTCTTTTCTCTGTGTCTGTAGGGTGCACAGCAGATGCTTACACTGTGCATTTCTTAAAAAAATGTTCTATTATATGTGTTAGGACACAGTACGTCCTAACACATTAAAATTATTTGAGACAGTTTCAGGTGAACAAACATGGCACAAAACTAATCCATAAGGACATTCACCATTTTACCACTGGGTTAATTCAGGACTTGGCATGGGTGGCACATCTCTGTAGACTTTTAATGGGCAAGAGTCTATTTGCACAAATATTGAATTGACTGATAGCTTGTGTGTTGGAGGGTGCACAGCAAAACTGGAATTCAAACATTCTCCATCAGAAAGTGGCTGCAGACAAGGGTGAATGAGACCAGCAGGTTTTTTTAGCCACCTGCCTAATCTCTTAAGCCAAAAAATATTGAAATAAAGCAGAACTGCTCAAAATGTGATGGTTTGGGTTTTCATGAAAACCATATTCTGCTTGGATGGTTTTTCCAAGTTCACACCCACTAATGTTGCTTTGGCTTACAGGCTGGGATTAATACAAAACCTCCAAATGGCAAGTCTAGCCAAAGCGGGACAGAAGGTTTTATACCATGAAAAACCATTGAGTTTCAGACGTGTTCCACCTAAGCTCATAAATTTCACATCTGAATGCATCTGGATGAAAACCATCTAGGTTTCCTTAGCACTCAGCTGAAAATTGCAAGGGATTCCAGCTGTCCCTGTCTCCTACAGCACATTAAATCAGACAAAGAGGTATGGGGCCACGTCTGGCTGACGTTATTAATACTGCTCTCTGGTGACAGATTCCTGTGCTTGGACAATCAGGCGAGCAATGAAAGAAATGAACTTAACATACATTACTGGAACTATTATTATTATTATTACCCCAGTTTTATGCTCTCCTTTTGTTTCAGCATCCTCTTATTCTGGCACTCATGTCAATTGGTATATAATAGATACTTCAAACTTTTTTCCTTTAATGTTCTGAGGTTTTTTCTTTTTTTTTTTCCATTACTGTATGCACCAGGGGCAGCACTGTATCCTCTGGATGCCATCTTCTAATGGTGGCCAACATTTAGAGGTCCCATCTCTTAATGAGCTGATATTGCACTTGTCATGAGACATAACACAGGAGAAGCAGAGATACTACAGATACTACCTCTGTGTTTGTTCTCCAAAGCCTGGCCTGTGAAGAAAAAATAGAAAGTCTGTGTTGTTGGATGAGTAACTAGAGATGGTAGTAGCTGACATACAGCCTGTGTAGTGATGGTCATTAGGGTAGGTAAATGTGCTAACGTTTTTTTTTTTTTATACAGTAAGGTTATATTTTCACTAAACAAGAGCTTCACATTTTCTTTGGCAAACAAAACAAAACAAAAAAAACCCAAACCAAAACAATCCTGACTTTCACAAAATGCTCTGTAGTGATAAGTAACAAAAATAGTGTAGTTTAAAAAAAGAAAATGAGAACCTGAAGAACAGATTTCTGTGGGGGAAGAGAAAAAGTCAGCATGAAATGACTGAGATTAGAATTTATCCTTTCCCTTAGAAGACATCTGTTTCCTATTTGTATGCAGCATATTCTGCTCTGTACAGATGCCACACAGTATATCAAGAAGTTTCTTGCCAGTTGTCACAAAATATTGAGCAAAACTTCACATGTATGGACTAAATTTTGTCAGACTATTGTTTTCCCCCAGCAGTTAAAAAAAAAAAAATATTCTTTAAAGCTTAAAGACGTTTTCTTGGCAGCCAAGATGTGATTTTATAGGGATGCGTGGAACTGTAATGTACTGAACACCTTGTAACAGTGATTCACATGGGCTGTACTCATTTGTGGATTGTCAGTTATAGCCTGTAGGCAGTATCACAGCGTAGACAGCAGATACTGTGGAATCATCAGCTTTCATGCTTGTTTCTACACTTACTGGTAGATGGTAGAAAAATTATTGGTAAAGTATATAAGGTCTGTATGTTATTTGGCTGAGCTGACAACAGCAAATATATTAACAGTTATACACAAATCAGTGAAGCATGTGATACATGGGCCAGGTATAAAGTTGACCCAATCCCAGTGTGAATAAAAAGTGATGAACATATGTGTGTATGTGTATATATATATAACTTCAGAAACAAAGATGCATTACTCAAAAAATAAATTGCAAACTCAGAAGACGGTTTGGAAGAGCCCTTAGAGAAGATCTATGTCAAGTCCTTTCACCAAGAAGGATGAAGTGCATTTAGGCATTCCCTAAAAGGATTTGTCCAGTGGGTTTCTGCAAACTTCCAACATCCCTCGTGAGTCTATTCTATTTCTGGAGAAATCCATTGGAAGATTGCTATCTAATCATGTTTCCCAAACATGCCTGCATCTAGAGTAACCAATACCAATCTTTTCTCATAGTCAATACTTCAACATCTTGTAATCCAGACACTCTCTCTCTCTCTCTCACCAGTTTCTCCATGTCTTTTATGACCAACACCTTGTTTAGAATGTGTGTGCACCTCAGTGTGGCATTTGAGGTCTTTTCTAGCAATAAGAAAGCTACCGTCTCCCGTGAGATATGTATGGTGCTGCCATTAATACAGCTAAGATGAATTAACAGGATGAAATTATTGCTTCATATCCAGCTTAGAATCAGCCTCAAATCCATCTTCCATTTTTGACTAAGCACTTGCTTGGGTGTTTGATTTTTCTTGTCCCAAGTATTGTGGCATGCACTGTCATTACTGAATGTCATTCTTGTTTGGCTTTTGCTCTTTCTCATTCCTCACATTCAGTTTGAATTCTAGTCTTTAAAAACCATCCAACATGGCGTGTCACCTTTCTGTCCTTTAAGCTGTTCACCTGAATATCGATTACAGCTCTGCTCAGGAATTATAATCCGTGCAGGAACACACAAAGGTAGACACCAAACTCCTGAGAAGTGCTCCTTCAAAGTGTTTTTTCAACCAGCTGGGTGCATTATGCTTATACCAATGTCCATTCTCTTGCTTTTGTGAGTATCATCTGATGCTATTAAAAACCTTACTGAAGTCAGAAAGTAATGTGTCAAATATAACCACCAAACCACCAGGACAGAGACTCTGTTCTTCAGACATCCATGATGAACATTTTTAGTCTTGTTTGTGTCAATATTTGCAAACTGATTGTATAGTCACTTGTTTGACAGCTCTTGCTGACATGGAGGGTAGGATCACTGGTTTACTGTTTGCCAAGTCCTTACCAAGGACAGGCATAACATTTGATCTTTGGCCAGCAGAATGGGCACTCCCACTGCCTCCCATCTTCAATGGTGCCAGTCTTTCCCTCTGCAGTGTCACTGAAAAAAGAAAATCTCAACAATACTACCTTTGCGAGTTATGAACAAAATCTTGTTTTTCAAAGGGAAAAAGATGAAAAAGCCTGTAGCTGACTGATCCAAATTTTCAAGCGGGGGTCGGAGGGTTTGTGTATGGAAGAAAAAACTGTGAGAAGAGAAGACAAGTATCTTTACAACCACCATATTATTCCCACTGTTATTCTTTCACTTTTAATAGCCTTTATCCATCTGAGACTTCTCTCATCCTCTCATTTTCTACATCAGTTCAATTTCCGTAAGAATTTTCTGTGAATGACCTGCTTCAAATGCCTTTTAGAAACCCAGTTAGACAATTTCAATGTGATCTGGTTGGTTCACATATTTGTTGCCTTCAGACAACTCTAGCAGGTTAGTGACACATGACTTTGCAGAAACCCTACAGCTTTTCATCTATTTACTGTACTTATCCATGTGCCTACTGGCTGTGCTCCTCAGAACATTTCAGCTGTTTTGCCCAGTGTAGACATCAGGTTTGCTTTTCTGATGATCTACCTTAAAATCAGTTTGGGTTTTTGTTGGGTTGGGGGTTTGTTTGTTTGTTTGTTTTTCTCATGTCCAATGAAACAACTAATTTTTGCACCTCCCAGTATTAGCCAGCACCATTCTTTGGCACAGTACACTGTTTATTCACTGGCTTTACGCTAAAGAGGTGATATCCATTGTGTTATAAGAGTTTTACAGTAGATTCTTTATATTTTCTCAAGCCTTCAAAAGCTGATTTAATGTATTTCACAGCCATCATTCTGCAGAATAAGGCCAGATCCTGGCACAGATTAACATAGTTCTGCTGCTTTCAGTGTTATGTTAGAATTAACAAAGCTAAACTGAGAAGTGACTAGTTCCCCTTCTATGCAATTAGCACAATGACTTTTTAATTTGGATATCATAGTCCATCCATAAGAAATAACATTTGATGACTGCCTCCTGTTTGGAAATTGCCCAAGGCCCTCCTAAAACCCCAAAAGTTTCCCTATTTTCTCTCCTTTGCTCTCATCCAGCTTAGTATCTCACTAGAAACATGCTAATGCAGTGTCTTTTCACCAAGGGTTAATGTCTTTTCACCTCTGTTAATCTGCCCCCAGGACCTCTGGATGAATCTGTTATCTGATATCTTAATTTGTTGGCTAGTGTTTAAAAAGGAGATGTGCAAAGTGTCATGTTCACCGTGCAATTATTCAAGCCTTGGAAAACACTTTGCATAACAAATAGACAAATGGAGTTACAGTAAACACTAAGTATTTTTCTCTGTTTAGCACCTTTCATTCACCAGGGGTGGATTACAGGAAGGAGCATGACTTGCTAGTTCAGGGAGTTACCTTGCTACTGAAGGCCAGCTGAGACGATGTGTTGAGGACCAAAACTCCAGAATTTCCCCATGTGTCATTGCATTATGGTAAAACAAGAGCCAGAATAGCGTGACTGACTTGCTAAGCTCAAGGTGTAGCGTGCCAGGATAGTTGCCAAGTTTTTAGACTAAGTCTTTGTTGTCTTTCAGGATGTAGACTGCCAAAATATGTGTTTTTGGCTGAGTGGAAGCACTTTTTGTTTCAGTATGTCAACATAGCAGGCTGGTAGATCAAAACATATTATTACTAAGTTCCGACATGCATGGATACTGGCAAAGAAAGCGGTTTCTTATCTCTTCAACAACCAGGGATTACAGGATGTATTCCTGTCTGTGATGTTTGCTTTTGGTTCATTATAGGTTTAGAAATACTGAAATGGTGGCAATTTTATATCTCAAACTAAGGTCATGGGCAGAGGACAAAATTGTCCTTGTCATTGGTGGTTGGATTTGTGAAGAAATGAGGATATTGACTGTAGGCCTTCAGGTGTGAAACTTGCAGAAATGTAGGGTTTACATAACCGAATTTTTATTCATTCATCATTCCTGTGCCTCCGGGACTAAGAGGCATCTATCTATGCACTGGAGAGAGCTTCTGGTTTGGTTATGGCTTCTTGTTGCCTTTCCTTGTTTACCAGTTATGGCACTAGCAACAAATACTCCCGTGTTTGCTGTGTATTCGTTCTTTGTCCACTGCATCCTCTATGCCTATGCTATAGTATAATTGTGTGGTTAGTCAGTCACTAGGAGAAGCAAAGGGAGCCTTCACCACTTGCCAACTCTGAAATTGGAGGATATGGTGCATGATGTTCAGCTCCATGTCCCAGAGGAGCTGTATTTCACTTTTTTCACTGGACCTCTAAAATGCCAGCAGGTAGAAGTGACTACATGGACTAGAAAGTCAGTGCTCACTTTGGTCATGTGAGTGAGACTGGAAGCTAACCAGGCCCCTGACATAAATTGAGACTGCAGTTCTTCTGTGTTCACCACTGAATACACAGGGTAAGAAGAAGATGCAAAGAACAGCATTAATTTCTAGTCTGTGCCTTCCTTTAAGCAGGGAAAGGCAACGTTATCCATAAATACAAACACTTTCTTGTTGATTACTCTTTTTGATAATTCTGATTGGTTTTGCTCAGCCAGCACTTCCTTCTGAATTTCACAGAAGGTTTGTCCACCTTTCTGCTAGACTTGAAACTTGTGCCTGGCAAGGGAAAAAAATTATTTTTTATGTAAATTTTGCTAAAATAAGCAGCAAAACCATAGGACTGATCCTTTGAAAACTCAGGATAGTTTCTGGATGTAACAGTTATAGAAAACAGATAAAAAGACTGCATGCAAAGGATGATGTGGCTTCACTGTAAAGCACCTGGGCCTGTCTACCCTGCCTCATGGGGGCTGACTACCCCCAAGCACCCCAGACTTCTTTGTAGGACACATAACAAGGACAACCTGGAGGCTGGTCCACCCAAGTATAGGGGGAACTTGTTAACCCCATGGCACTTGTGTACGCTGTCTTCTGCTGAAGACTTCCAGTGTGGCTCCTTTGGTGTGATAGAAGCAACCAGGTAGTGGACAAGCCTGGACCAAGGGGTCCATATCACTGCTGTGGGTACTCAGGAGGTTTGTACTGAATGGTGTCTGTGTCAGGTGTGCCCACATGCAAGGAGACACCCGTGGGGGCCACAGGGTGCTGAGCAACTCACTGCCAGGAGTGCAGGATGGGACAGGAGGGCACAGCCATGACAGCTCCCACTGCCATCAGTGTCCGCAGCCCCTGCCAGGGCAGAGGCCAGCTCCAGAGAGTGGCTTGGGGAATGGGAGTCTGATGAGCACAGTTCATTTAATTAAGTGCAGAGAAAGTGAAGAGGTAATTCATCAGAGTCTGAGTGTGTATATGAAGGGGAAGGAAGGATACCTGCAACTATGGGGCTCTTCAGTCTCACAGATAAAGGCAGAACAAGATTTAGTTGCTCAGAGTCGAAGTCAGACAAGGTTAGCACTGCGGAAATGCCAGGAAAGTCTTCAGCACTTGAGGTCCCCAAGCCAAAGCTGGTTATTTCTGCCAAGGGCAGACCATTGCTCAGGCATGGATGGAAACTGAAGATCTCAGCTGCTGACCGAGAGTCCCCAGCTCATGTTGTACCAGAAATCCTGCTCACCATCACCCCATCTCTGTGAGTCTTGTGTCTGGATTCGTGACAGACACTTGCAACCAGGATCAAGTCCACAGGTCAGTACTGGCTGGGACACTATTTGCAGTCACAGCTGAAAGTTGTTATTAGAATTGTCATCATCTGTGTCCCTGTTCCTAATAGAGCTTACCTACAGCTGTACTCTTCACTGGGTCAAAAACTGTCTGCATGGCTGAGCCCAGAGAGTGGTGGTGAACAGTGAAATCCAGTCGGTGGGGGATCACAAGCTGTGTTCCCCAGGGCTCAGTTTTGGGGCCAGTCTTGTTTAATGTCTTTATCAATGACCTGAGTGAGGGTCATTCACTGAGTGTGCACACTCAGTAAATTTGCAGATGACACTAAGCTGGGTGGAAACATTTATCTGCTCAAGGGTAGGAAGGCTCTGCAGAAGGACCTAGACAGGTTGAATTGATGGACTGAAGCCAAATGTATGAGGTTTAACAAGGCCAAGGTTCTGACTCCTGCACTTAGGTCACTACACTAGGCAATGTTCCAGGACTGGGGAAGAGTGGCTGGAAAGCTGCCTGAGGGTGTTGGTGGACAGCTGACTGAACATGAGCCAGCAGTGTGCTCAGATGGCCAAGAAGGCCAATGGCATCCTGATCTATATCAAAAACAGTGTGGCCAGCAGGAGTAGGGAACTGATCTGCCCCTGAACTCAAGCACTGGTAAGGCCACAGCTTGAGTACTGTGTTCAGTTTTGGGTGCCACAGTATAAGGAAGACTGGAGGTGCTGGAGTGGGTCCAGAGAAAGGGCAGCGAAGCTGCTGAGGGGTCTGAAGGAACAGGTCTTATGAGGAGCAGCTGAGGGAAGTGGGATTGTTTAGCCTGGAGAAATGGAGGCTGAGAGGAGACCTTATTGCTCTCTACAACCACCTGAAAGGAGGTTGGAGTGAGGTGGGTGTTGGTCTCTTCTCCCAGGTAGCTAGCAATAGGATGAGAGGAAATGTCCTCAAGTTGTGCCAGAGGAGGTTTAGCATGCATATAAGAAAGAACTTCTTTACTAAAAGAGTGGTGAGGCATTAGACCAGGCTGCCCAGGATGGTGATGAAGTCACCATCCCTGGAGGTGTTCAAAAAACATGTAGATGTGAAACTTCAGGACATGGTTTAGTGGTCATGTGTAGTGTTGGGTTGATGGTTGGATTTGATGATCTACAAGGTCTTTTCCAGCCTTAATGATTCTATGATTCTGCTATCATTATTATCTGTACTACTGTAGATCAGGACCACTTTGTCCTCAGGGTTGTAGGGACATTCTGTGGCAAATTGGGCAAAAGTGTTCTCTGATCCAAAGAAAATTTCTTTGCCTGTTAACTAATAAAATTGCCTAGCAATCTTCTCTCTCTTTTTCATTAAAACCTTATGGAACTTATGGATCACAATAGTTTACTGCTGCCCCCCATATCCCCCCCCTCCATCAGAAAAGTAACTTAATCTTTATTTCCCTTTTTACTGAATAGTGGGAAACCTAATCTATACTGTCCAACTGGGTGTGTTTGGCTTTGGCTGTTCCTCAAACTAAACAAGACTCGGAAGATTAAAGTGGAGCTTGGCTCAAGATCAGATGAATCAACACAGTTATAATGCCACAAAATGGCCTGCAGGATGGCCTTCTCTTCTGTAATTATACAGAGCTTTTATGCTGTACAGACAAAGGAGGTAATTTGATTTATCTGTTCTAATGAAATATGTGATATGAGGAAAGAGTGATATGTCTGTTTAAAACATGATTTAGGTTCTTTTGGTGAGAAAGTGAATGGATTGACTGCAGCTACTGTGCTCTGATGTGACTGTAACTTTCCCGTTAATGCTTGTGCTCTTAAATGTCATTTATGTGGCAAACTCTAATGGCAGATTTGGGTTGATATATGGGATGAAATGTTGTGCAAAGAACTGGAATTACAGTGAAAGTATTTCTCCCCACCCTTTTATACTTCATTAGTTTATTTTGCAACCTCTTGCAAGTCACCTGGGGCAAATCCTCGTATCCACAAAAATGAAATTAAATTCATTTGTCACAGAACCGGGACCAGTTAAGATATTTGGAAAAATTAATTCTCATAGACTGTAGTAGAAGCAAGGTTTGGCCCACATGACTGCCGTCTTGTTTAGCTGGGAAACAGTAATTTTTCCTTAGAAGGAGTATTTGAAACCTGGTGTTCAGTATTTCTTTTCTCATCTGTTGGTAAATGCCAGATATCAAAAGCCAAAGTCAGCCCTGAGCTGTTACAAGAAGGTGTTAATGGGAAGAACTGCAGAGGGGGAGGTTTGTGATGAGTGGAGAAAAGGGATTTAGGAAGTCAAATTGTCAAATATTGATCAAACATGGAACAAGAAAATGAATCAAGTTCTCCCATTGACCTTGTCTTATCTAGGGCGAAGACAGGCTGAAGAATTGTTTGTAGGCATTCATTAAAAAAATAATATCAGTCTTTTAAGACCACTAAAGATGTGCCATCTTAACAAAGCACTATGTATTTTGTAGGTGCTTCCTCATGTTGTTATATGCAATTTTTAAAAAAGGACTAGGATTCTTAAAACCTGCCCCATCAGTGAAGACACAAAAACTCTTGGCGAAAAATGGGCTTGTGCTCTTGGTGCTTGTTTGCTGTAAAGTGGCACTATTATTCCATTATGTGTCATTGGTTTGTAATGGTGTGAGATTTGCAGAAAGATTTGATCTTCCAGCTGTTCAGGGATGAGAAAACATCCTGTAAACTGGACTACAGCTTTTTGCTGAGGATTAGAGCTCGACTTTGGGGGAGGAAAGACATGCTGTGAAAGCTCTGGTCCTGCTGACCGTGGTATCACACCCGGGAAGCTGTCCCCAGCTCACAGCTTGGCCTGGGAACTGACAGTTGAAGATAAAAGAGAAAGGGTGTTACCTGTAGCATCCAGGAAGGCTTTGGCAATGTTACCCTGGAAAGTGCCAAAGGAGAGTGGTATTTATGAGACCAACTAATGGCTTACTCAGCTCCTAAAGCTGGTGGTGCTAATGACTCAGAGAGCAGGGTGCCGTGTTTATGTAGCCAAGTGCCTTTTGCTGACTGTGAGCGGTGGATTTGCCAGGACAGAGCCTGTCCCAGGTTTATCATCAAGCCAGGTTAGGGGTGAGGTGAGCACCTGCCTCAGACCCCAGGTGGGTGCCTGCTGGTTGTAAGGCAATGCTGTTGGCAGGCATGGGGCAAGTTTGTTGCTTAGTGCCATCTGAGAGGAGTCCCAGCTCCTCCCACTGCCCTTTGTGGTATTATTAAACCTCCCCTGGCACAACTTGAGGACATTTCCTCTCATCCTATTGCTAGCTACCTGGGAGAAGAGACCAACACCCACCTCACTCCAACCTCCTTTCAGGTGGTTGTAGAGAGCAATAAGGTCTCCTCTCAGCCTCCATTTCTCCAGGCTAAACAATCCCACTTCCCTCAGCTGCTCCTCATAAGACCTGTTCCTTCAGACCCCTCACCAGTTTCGCTGCCCTTTCTCTGGACCCACTCCAGCACCTCCAGTCTCCCTTATACTGTGGCACCCAAAACTGAACACAGTACTCAAGCTGTGGCCTTACCAGTGCTTGAGTTCAGGGGCAGATCAGTTCCCTACTCCTGCTGGCCACACTGTTTTTGATATAGGTCAGGATGCCGTTGACCTTCTTGGCCATTTGGGCACACTGCTGGCTCATGTTCAGTCAGCTGTCAACCAACAACCCAAGGTCCTTTTCTACTGGACACATTTCCAGCCATTCTTCCCCAGTCCTGGAGCATTGCCTAGTGGTTTTGTGACCCAAGTGCAAGACTCAGCCCTTGGTCTTGTTGAACCTCATACAGTTGGCCTTGGCACATGGATCCAACCTGTCCAGGTCGTCTGTAGTGCCTTCTAATGCTTGAGCAGATAAATGTTTCCACCCAGCTTAGGGCCTGCAAACTTACTGAGCGTGCCCTGGATCCCCTCATCCATATCACTGATAAAGACATTGAACATTGTATGTGCCCTGTGATGGCACTCAAGATGATCTGCTCCACAGCCTTCTGTGGCACCAAGGCCAAAATAACAGGCTTCTATTTCCCCAGATCCTTCTTCTGGTCCTTCTTGTAGACAGATGCCTCATTTACTAACCTCCAATCAACTGGGACCTCCTCAGTTAGCCAGGACTGCTGATAAATGATTGAAAGTGGCTTGGTGAGCACTTTTGCCAACTTCCTCAGTACCCTTGGGTGTATCCCATCCAGCCCCATAAAGTCAGATGTGTTCAAGTGTTGTAGCAGGTCCCAAACCATTTCTCTTTGGATTATGTGGGCTGCATTCTGCTCCCCATCCCTGTCTTCCAGCTTAGGAGGCTGGGTATCTGGAGAAAACTGGTCTTGCTATTAAAGACTGAGGCAGAGGAGGCATTCAGTACCTCAGCCTTTTCCTCATCCTTTGTCACTACATTTCCCCCTGCATCCACTAAGGACGGAGATTCTCTTTAGTCCTCCTCTTGTTGCTAATGTAATTATAGAAACATTTTTAATTGCCTTTTATGGCAGTAGCCAGATTAAGTTCCAGCTAGTCTTTGGCCCTCCTTATTTTCTCCCTTCATAACCTCACAACGTCCTTGTAGTTCTCCTGAGCTGCCTGCCCCTCCGTCAAAGCTCATGAACTATACTTTTTTTACCTGAGTTCCAGTCAAAGCTGGAGTCTTGTTTCAAGCGCTGATGTAGTTTTTGTCTTGGCACCTCACTTAATCCCTCCATCCCTCAGCTCTTACCTGAGATATTCACCCCTTCATGATTCAGGCTTTGTGGGAGAGGCAGCTGCCTGTTACATGCTCTCAGCAGGACAACACACAAGGATGAGCTGACATCAGCTGGATGCCCACCTCATAACTGAAAAGGGTCAGAAGATGTGGCACCTGGTGGGCTGTCAGGACATAAAAAGGTGCATGAGAAGAAAGACACTAGTTGCCATCAGCTAAATAGGTGTCTTATACCCACTGTGAGATAGTCCATATGGTGCTGGGGCATGTGAAGCATGTGCCATGAAACATCTGCAGAGGAGCAGTACCAGGAATCACAGAGCTCCTCGGTGCATTGAACAAAACCTGCTGGAAGCAGAGGTTGTTCTCATGTCTCCATACTAGTGACACAGTGGCTGGGACTCTGTCTTGCAGACCAGATCCTATGTCAAAATGTGGGAATAGCTTTCCCATTCCCCCTGTCCTGGGGCAGAAGGAGTGACAACAGGGGCACAGGGCTTTCCCAGGCACCCAAGTGAGAACCAAGGACTCCAGGGGACTTTGCAGCTCAGGGGGCTTCCTTGTCACCTCCCTTCCCCAGTGTCAGCTGTGCACCAATGCCAGCGAGGCACTGCTCATTCCCTCCACTCTGACAGCCGACCTGGATCCGCTGCTTGCTCTCCCAGGCCCCCCAGCCTCCCCCAGACTCCACGATGTGCCCTGACCAGTGGCTGTGTGTGCCCAAGCAGGACCCAGCTTGGCAGCACTCCTGCATGGCTGTGGGCAGTGCCTGCTCCTGGCCACTCGCTCTTCCAGCCTGGCTGGGTTGGTTCTGCTAGGTCTGCAAAACGTCCTGCCTAGTTGCTTTCTGCTAGCTGTAACCTATCTTGACGTATAGATACTCAAACCACTTCACACCTAGCTTTTAGTAAGATTCATATACCAGATACTCTCCTGAAATCCTGACCTGTTGTGCAAAACCTTTTCTCTTCTCACCTGTTCCCTAGATTGCTGCTCCATTGCTCGCCCCTGCTAAGGGTGTGAAAACATGTGGGCTGCTTTGTTAGCTCACCGTATGCACACACAGGCAACTTGCTAGGGAGACTCATGGCATGGCTGCTAGTACTCCAGTCTCCAGCTTTTAATTACACTCTGGTAAATCCAAAACACTCCTTTCAATATTTATTTTTCTCTCTACTGATACTACTTCTAACATAAGACCTTTTATTGTCTATAGGATGCAAGTTGGCTATACCTGTAGTTTTATTTTCTTCTTGCTGCCCTCTGGTATGTGCTTTTTTTACCTCCACCATATTAAGCAGAAGATACAGGAAATATGACTTGTGATGGGCCAGGGTTTGTCGTCCTTAGGCGCTTCAGTCAGCTCAGCACTGCTGCAGTCTTGGGAGCACAAGAAGTGTTTCAGCATAGCTAGGGACAGGCTGATATTCACAAACCTGAGGTTTTCATTGCCCCACACGGCCCACAGGGAAGGGTAAAGTGAGTTCAAAATTACAGGCACACAGTTTACTCTAAAATGGTTTTGAACAAGGACACTGTTAACTGTGTAACCATATTTCAACAGTCATAAACGAGCATGACAGCAGAAGGTCTCTCATTACCATTCCCTGCTGGGGACTATGCAGTAAGAGCCATGACAGGGTACTCCTTGGAAGAGTTCTCCAACTCCTAATTTTTAAGTTTCTTCCACTGGCATGGTAATTCTGTGAGAAGAAGCACTTGACAAAGAAAAAGACCACTGTGAGCACCCAGACTCGCAAAGCTAAAGTGTGTTCATAAAACCCAGCTTTGATATAGCCTGTTGTAAAAATAAATTATGTTTAATTATTGAAACTGTCCATATATATATTTATGAATGTCTGTATGTACATACACACACACACACATATATATATATATATATCTGTCTTGCAGACAGTATTGTTTCAGTTTTCTTGTTTAGTTAATATTTCAGCTAAGGTGTTGTTTCACCTCTTGCTTGTCCACCCTTCTTCATTATACATTATAAGTATTTGTTGGTGTCTGATGGCATCCAGTTCAAATATCTAGTGAGATCAAACTTGGGAGAACATGAATGGGAGCCATAAGACACTCCATAAAATAACCTACACCTTTCATGAACTGGAATTGATGCTTGTCAGTACTGAGGCACTGCAATTACATGAAATAAGCCCTGGCAATAGCTCTGTCATATCTGCCTGTACAATGCTCCCTCAGCAGCAACACTCCCATGGGAAATTAAATATACAGCCAATGCATTAGCCAGCCTTATTATCTGGGTGCCTGCAGCTGAGACTTTCAGCCCTGCCTCCCTTGTGGAGGGAAGGTTTTTGACTTCCTGGAAATTTGGGTGCTAACTCGGGAGCAGGCACTGTCTGAGTCCCTGTGACATGCCTGCCTTGGGGAGCTGCTGACGGTGAGGGGCAGGGAAATGGGGGACAGACCTTGGCTCTTCTGCTGTGCTGGCTCCCCTCCTGTGGGCTCTTTCCCCTGCAGCAGACCTAAGTGTGAGTATAATGTGAATGGAATAAGAGTAATAATATTACTAATAGTAATCATCATCATCAATCCAATGAAAAGTAGTGCTGTCTTCCTAGGATGAAAAGGTCCAAACACAGGTTGTTCCTTTCTGAGGAGATCACTCAGTCTAGCTCTTTAAGTGGGCACGGTGAGCTTTTGTTTTCCTTACGGTGAGCTTTCCTCTCATTGGGAAAGTCGTGTGAGCCTGAGGAGAGCACGCAGCACCCTGGTGATGAAAATGTCTCCCTTTGGCAAAACGAGCATTTTGAGGGGACTCAGTGCTCCTCATGGATTTTTTCTGGATTAATGGCCACTGCCGCCCGACAAAAAATGTGGGAGTGAAAGACAGGACCCACTTTCCCAGCATGCTTTTTTCTAAAAGCACAAGTTAGGGACCACTTTCTATTTTCTCCTGAATCATCTGCAGTCTATAGTCTGGAATGGAATATGTTGGTTCAACACTTGTTACTTTTAAAGATAATTTAGTCAAATTCAGCTTCAGCGTTTTCTTTGGAAAACAAATTTTCCAGAATGTTTCTCAGATATAAACATTCTAAAGTCTTCTCCAAACTGTTAGACTTGGAATTGCATTTTTTTTATAAACAAGACATTAAAAAAATTGCTCAGATCTAAAAAATTATGCAATGCTTCAATAATTTCTAAGACAAAACCCATTAAACAGTTTTATACTATTAAATATGATGGCAAGGGTGGCAACATAGTATTGAGCTTCAATGTAATTAAGTTCTTTCAGTTTTCCCATGAAACTTAGCTGCTTCAAAGTGTGTTCTCAGGAAACACTAACTTCTCCAAGCCAGGTAAATCACACCAGCGTGTAATTGTCTCTGCATTATCCTCACTTCCATGTAATTAAGTAATTCAGAGACTTTTTATTCAGGACCATTCAAAAACAGAATTAGGAAAAAACAAGAAAGAGAGCTGAGAATAAAGAGTTCAATAATGAGAAACACAATGAGAATGTGATCATAGACTCATAGAATGGCTTGGTTTGGAAGAGACCTTTAAAGGTCATCTAGTACAGCCCCCCCCCCAAGTGAGCAGGGACACCTTCAACTCAGTCAGGTTGCTCAGAGCCCCATCCAACCTAACCTTAAATATTTCCAGGGATGGGGCTTCTACCACCTCTCTGGGCAACATGTTCCAGTGTCTCACCACCCTCACTGTAAAAAGTTTCTTCCTTGTACCTAGTCTGAATCTCCCCTCTTGAAGTTTAAAACCATCACCCCTTGTCCTGTCACAATGTCTCTGCTAAAAAGATTGTCCCTGTTTCTCTCATAGACATCCTTTAAGAACAGATGAAAAGAAAAAAAAGAATAATGAAAAAAATAATAATGGAAATACTAAAAATTAAGAGCTTTTCATCTGAAGTAAAAGTAGAAATGACAATATTACTTAGAGTTTGAGGAGGAGGTATATGCAAGGTGAAATACTACAGCTAGATAGAGATGAGTATGGTTTAGAGATCAGTTCAGAATCTTTTACTAAAAGAATAATGACATAAAGACATTTTAAAATATTAATTTGATCATTACTTTCACAGTGTAGATGTACAGGAAATACTAACATGCATTTTAGTTAGCTAAAGAACTCTAAAAGGAGAATTAGCAGGCAGAATTAGTAAAATCCAAAATCAAATCAGGTACTTACATAATATAAGTAAGTATTATGGAGAGCTGAAATAATCCGTCTTTGTATATGAAGTCTGTGTCCTCTTGCTTCACTCCATTCACAACCAAGTGCTTTCCAGTGTGGTGGGAACTGCTGAGTGTGACTCCCATGTTGTCCTCAAAAACAGCTGGTACTGACAGCTGTCAGGAGAGGGGAGTAGAGTTAGTAGTCTGTTTCTTCTGATTTGCAGCGGTAATCCTGGCAGTGTCATTGCAGAAGTCAAAAAACACCCAAAAGGTGAGTTAGCTGGGGATACTATGAACCTGAAGAGACAACCCTACCATGGAAGCTTGATCAGGTGCTCGGGGATGTATATCAGAGCTTCCCTGTCTCCAGTGAGGCTATTTCAGCTGAGACCAGCTCAGATCTCATCCTTGACATTTACACTTTTCAATAAAGTCAAAGTTTAATACTGCAAAGAAAAAAGAATGGTAAATGCAGCTTTCTGTTGCCATAGAGGAATTAAATCTGTGCCCCATTTTAGGATGTAGAGCTTGGGCCACCCTCCTCTTGGTGTGGGCTGAGGGACACAGGAAGCAGTGTGCTCTTTTCAGCCTGGTTAGAGATGAATCTGAAGTATGTCTTTTAGAAGCTACTGATTAACATAGTTATCTGGTAACTAATTAACTAACTAACTAATATGCACTGTTTCTGGTCTCCAGATAAAAATATTTGCACTTTGTCAGCAATGGACCTAGCAGTTTTGTCCTAGTCTGAGGCCCAACAACAAATGAAAACTTAGGCAATGTGAGTAATTAGGTTATTAGAGCCCCACAATAAAACAGGAGCTGCTTCGTCTGTGGCCTGGGATGTGGAGGGGTCGTGCTGCGAGCTGCTGTGAGTGGTGGTGCTGTCTCTGGACACACTGGATTCACTAAATGAAATTCCTCTGTTGTTCATTTGTGTAGCTTCTTTCCCCACAATTATCTGCTGTTTCAATATACTGCAGTAGCATTTTTGTCCTTTCTGCTGGATCCTTAAAATAACAAATTGTGTCTTGGCTGCAATGACAATGGGTTATTTAAAGGAGTGTGCAGAGTTGCTGATAAAGGGGAAATTCCAAATACAGTCAAAACCATTTGAGATTGTTTTGTGGTTGAACAGGTAAGGGCAAAAAGCTTGTTAATAATATCAGATTATAATTTTCTTTGAAAACAGATTAGGTTTTCATGACCCACAGCATTAAAGCTCTTTTTGAACAGACATCCTTATGAAAAGGGTCTCTCTTTGCTTGTAGCTGGATCTGTTTAGCTGAGTTGGGTGGAACATTACCAACGTGTGAAAAAACAATCCATTTAGTCTGAGATCTCTAAATACGAGATTTGCTCACATTTGGGATTAGAAGTTACTTTGTTACTTTGCAGAAGAAGATATCCATCAGAATAAGGTATCCTGTCACCAGTAGGGCCAGTTCATCACTTAACAGCAATTTTATAAATTACTGAATTCTACCTTATGCAATTTATTTACTTAGAACTCCAGCTCCTTTGGGTAGGGACTATATCACCTTAGGGCCAGGTATAATTATTGAATGCACACATATCTTCATTTTTATTTCTGGTGTATAAACCAGAAATGCCTGTCAGCTTTTAAAAAACCACTGTCTTTGCAGCTATGCTATCATGGCCCACCAGTTTCATTTAATATTTTATCCAGCCCTTTTAACACAGAATGCAGCTCATCTGCTGTTACTCACTGCACCGTCACTCTAGGTACATTAACAGCACAATAAATTCCTGTCCAGCTACAGCTCTGCACTGCAAGGAGCAGCTCTCAGTGCAAACCTACACCCTGACAATCCACAGCCCCGAGCTGGTGATTTGTAGAGTTTTCCTTTTAGTCTCTCGATAGAGACTGTGGCTGCCTAAGCCATCTCTAAAAACTGGGGTTCCCTAATATAGGTACCATTTACTTTCAAAATGAATCCTGTATAGTTTAAATTCAGTTATATAATCTGAAGACACTCTTTATTCTGTTTTAAAAGTTACATATACCAGTTGAAGGTGGTGATAAACTCAATTAACTAGGCTGATATAAACCTTATTTAAATCAAATTAAGTCCATTTCTGCTGCAGTTAGCATCTATTTCATTAAATGTGATTAAAAACTGCTTGGGAGTTAAATTGGTATGACTCTGAGTATAGATAAAGCCAAGAGAAGACAGAACTGGCAGCTGAGCCTGAACCAGACTGGAAAGTACCCAGAACACCAGAGCTTTGTTTGTTTTAATTAAAACTGGGATCCTGCAGAATGTAATGGATGTTGTTTAGAAAAGCTGCCCACTTGTTTCTGATAATTGGATTTTTCTAGCCCAGATTAATATCCTACTATGCCATTTCACTGGGTCCAACAGGATTCCTCCAAATAATTAAAAAACGAGTGCTGAAGAATGTAACCGCCTCATTAAGATAAACTTACAACAACATCTTGGGTTCACATAAGGAGTCCCTTTCTTTTTTTCTGGAAAGAGGCCAGTTTGTTTAGCTCGGTTGTGGCAAGGAACTGATTTTTGTGTATGCAGAAAAAGCTTTTTAAGCCATTACTGCTGAATCATTGTGTCTCGAGTAACACAAAATTGGGCTAGTAAGCATTGACAGGGATCTCTGGAAACTAACATTGAGATGGCTACAGCCAGCAAATAAGGAAAAATAGAATATATGTGAAAGTATAAATATTCTCAGAGAACTTCTGGCACAGCCTCACACCAAACAGACCGAAAAAACCCACCTGCTGATGTTTGATGCTAGTGTAGTAATGTATCTGGTGCTGTTTGTTAAGATGGAGGATTGCTTACTATATGATTAGCTGATATTATAGCAACAGACCTAATTCACAAGTGCTATTTCTTTGTTTGTTTCTGCATTTTTTCCTAAAGAGTCAATACAGAAAACTTCTGATACAATTTAGCCATAAGAAATATACAGCTTGGAAAAGCTGGCTAGCCTATCTAGGAGCAAGATGCTGGAAAAACCTCAGTGGAAAAATATCTGTAAGCACTGCATGTGGATGGGAAGGGTGATAAGGTCCATATGAATGTTAAATGTTCAGTACATGAAGATGAGCAGGGCTGTATCATGAACAGGGTTTGGGGACCGTCTGGAGTTGCATGTGCTTGTGCTTATCACATACACAAGTCATTGAGGCTCTGCTTAAGCAGGGTACTAAGGTGCAAACATAACTTTAAACCTGGTAACAGATGGATGGTGCTTGCACATGCTGAAATGTTCGTAGGCTCTCAGGGGTTCCCATTGCTTTGTGAGAGCTGTTTTAGACTGAAACTTGTGCAGTGCCCAGCTTTTACTTTGTCCCAAGACAAAGTTCACATCAAAAGCTCTAAAATCCAATAATTTCACATGTAGAGAGGTAAATTATTACTGTCCATTTATACAATTATAGCGTTTTAAAGCAATATTTATAAATTTTCTTATTTCTGGCTCATCATCAACAGTACTCTGTGTACTATCTATGCCATCTATCTGGACTTCTGTAAGATCTTTGACAGAGTTCCCCACAACATCCTTCTATCTAAATCAGAGAGATATGGATTTAGTGGGTGGACTGTTCAGTGGGTGAGGAATTGGATGGTTGCATCCGGAGGGTAGTGGTCAACAAGGCAAAGTGAGAGGTCATGGGTTGGGGAAACCCCCAGAATTGATACAGGCGAGGGGATGAAGAGACTGGGAGCAACCCTGCCAAGAGGGACCTGGTGGAGGTTGATGAGAAGCTCAACATGACCCAGCAATGTGCGCTTGCAGCCCAGAAAGCCAATCACATCCTGGGCTGCATCAGAAGTGTAGCTAGCAGTTCAGGGGAGGTGATTCTGCTCCTCTGCTCCACTCTGGTGGACACCACTTGGAGTACTCCGTTCAGCCCTGGGGCTTGCAGAATAAGAAAGACATGGACCTGTTGGAGCGGGTCCAGAGGAGGGCTGCAGAGATGATCCAGGGCCTGGAACACCCTCCTATGAGGAAGGGCTGAGAGAGTTGGTTTTGTTCAGCTGGGGAAGAGGAGGCTCCAGGGAGACTTTATCGCAGTCTTTCAGTACTTGAAGGGGGCTTATAGGAAAGATGGGGACAAACTGTTTAGCAGGAACTGTTACAATAGGACAAGGGGTAATAGTTTTAAACTGAAAGAAGGGAGATTTGGCCTAGATATAAAGAATGAATTTTTTGTGATGAGCGTGGTGAAACACTGGAACCGGTTGCCCAGAGATGTGTTAGAAGCCACAGTTTTATATTAAGGTGGATTTTATATTAAGGTAGGGGTAAGATGTTTCCATCCAAATGACTTATCTTAGGTATTTCCTTTGGGCCACATAGTTCTGTGGGACATTTTAAATAATTATAGAGATTTCATGTGCTGTGTGAACTAGAGAGGTCCCAAAAGTGTATTTGGGAACACTTTCCTCCAGGCGTCAGTTGGAAGCTGGGAGGTAATGAAGGTGCTGGGTGCTGGCATTCACAGTGGTTGTGTCTGAAATACCTCCATGTTTTGCCTGGTTTTCTGAGGTATTTATCTGCAAGGTGTAGGAAGCTCATATAATAATCTTTTCTAAATGAGAGATGCAAACTATATGCAAATTGTATTATTTTTATCTTAATTATGGGGATATTTTCTTGAGATTTTGGGGGAGAAAATACTATGTGAGAACATCTGTCTGGGGCCAGCTCAGTGAGTCAGTCTAGTGTGCTGTCTGCAGGGCTGGCATGCAGTAGATGACTGAGGAGGAGGATAGGAAGTGAGGCATTTTCTAGGCTGCTCCCTTCCCTGGTAAGCAGTTTTAACTGCGGGCCATCAGTGTGGCAGAGACACAAGAGGCATAAGCTGTATCCAGATCATTCTGCTCAGCATATTCTTTTGCATGCATCCTCCACAAGTTGGTTTCATCTTTCTGAAGCCATTTGTACTTTGGCAGTCATGACATGCGGTGGGAGTTAATTCTGCATTTAACATGTAGGATGTCCCTGTTTTCTGCTGTTGATGTAATTCCCTTTTGCCTTGTGCTCATCTGCAGAGATCCTGGGGCATCACTGCCCAGAATTTCTCCACTTTCCTCCCAGCAGTGTTCAGGTTAAAGCGCTTGCTACTCCACATACCATGTGCTCGTTTTCTGCACGCCAGACTGCCGGGCTGACAAATACCTGCCAGCAGTTACGGGTTTTGTCTTGGGAAATTCCAGGTAAACATGATCCCTCAGCCTCTTGCAGGTAACAGCTGCTTCTTTTGCTCAAAGGGAATTCCCACTGACTTTGATCTGTAGGAGAGGACATCACCCTGAGTTTGCTTTGCTACAGTGAGGTAACAGACATTAGCTAAAATGTTTGGCAAGGACATGTGATAGCAGTTACTTCACAAGCAGCAGCCCAGACTTTTCCACTGCTTACTTTTGTGATACACACTTTGCTCTTAATGGTGTTCTCTATCCACCTCAGTGAAAGCACAACCAGAGAATAAACCAAAGAGCAGCAAACATGAACAGGACAAATAACAGTTATTTCTCTGGTATACTTGTGGAAATCTGCAGGCATGTTGGATTATGGCCTTTTTATCTTCTAAATTTGCTGTCTTCTGTGCGTGGAAAAGCACTGAGGCTTTTAGGGAGTCAGCTTTTCATTGCATAATGAAGAAATACTATTCATTAAAAGAAAACCATTATTAGCTGTGCTTGTGCTAGGCATGATGCACTGGCCAACGTGCCGGGCTTTTGTTCTGCTAGGCACTGTAGAAACTTGTAGTACTACTGCTCACCCAAGGGAGCTTAACAAACTCATCCTGAAAAGTGGATGGAACACAAGAGAGGAGCTGGGTAGGGCAGGAAAAGGAAAAGAAGAACAGCAAATATGGCATGAAGCACACAATTTCTAGTCACTCTTGTGATGCAGCCTTTTACAATCTCAGTGGTCAAAACTGCATTAACCATTAACAGTAACTCTTCCAGACTTTTAGCATCAAAGTTTTGGTATTTTTTTGTCATTCTTTAAGATTCTTTAAAATCATTGCATTGCCCACATTTGGTGAGTATGTGTCAAGCAGGCAGTCATGTAGGCAATGGAGCATCCTGCCTTCTAAGCATCAAGGAAAGATCTTGGAGATCGTATAAGGACATTTTCTACATACCAACATCTGATAATACTACTTAGCATGGGGAGAGACCTCATCTAACACTAGGCATATTGAAAAAGTCCAAAAATGTTCCAAGCACTTTCAGGAGATGTTTTCAGGAGCATATAGCCTGATTCACAGTTACTTGTCAGAGATGCTTCCCTGTAGCTATACTTCTTTTGTTCTTAGAAGAGTTGCTGAGTGCAGCTGGACATTTTGAACCACTTCTATGCTGTACTATTTATTTTTGTTATATGGACAGGTCCTGCCATCACACTGTTGTCCTTGGCCTCAAAGAGCTTCAGAGGAGGCTTTGCTTCATGTTCAGTGGCCAAAGCCACTATCCAGGGCCAGACATTTCTCATGGTGAGCCCTGTCTCCACCCCAAGCTTGCCGTGTGACTATTAGCCAGTCACTCTGGTTTTCTGAGGCTCATTCCCTCTCTGCTAACAGTCTCTCTGTCTATGGAGACAGCAATATTTCTGTACCTCACAGTGGAAGTACCTTCACTCTCTGGCCATGTTCTCTTTGTCATCTTATAAATTCTGTCAGGGCAAAATCTGACAGGTTTTTCATACATTTTCCTCTCTGGTTGACTGGAGCAGTAGCAGCAGAGCCAGGCATGCTGCTGGTGATTGGGCAGCCCTAGAGCTGCAGGTGGCTCAACAGCAGCACACAGAGGCCCACAGCATGCAGGTTGGGCAGTTGTCTTGCCGACACACTGTATATCTGAGGAGTGCCAAGTATACACTCTATGTTAAGTTGCACTGGGCATATATTGTGGTACAAGTTTCTGAAATGCAAAAGCCCACTGCAGGTGCTGATCAGCTTTTCTACGCTCCTAGGGTCGATGTGATGGCTGATATGGAGGTGCCATTCACGGGCTACTGGAGTTGCACGGGGGTGTTGTAGCCTGTAGGCTGTTTCTGATGAAAAACGATCCTCAGCTGCCACCTGCTGAGCACTGAGAAAAAATGTAGCAGAAATTCCTGCCCGTGGTCAAGGCTCCCTCATTCGGGGACCTAAAGCCATTCCTGAGCGCCGAAATTCAAGTAAGTAGCCAGAGGGAGATGCTAAACACGCTGTCACTGGCTCTGTGAATGAAAACCAACCCAGTTTTTCAGGTGCCTGAATAGGAACGGGGGTACTGACTTCAAAACCATGGCCAGAATTCCTGGTCTGAGGATGCAGGCAAGAACTCTGAGTGAGAAAAATACAATGTAGTAGCAGGCAACAGCTTCTAGTAATCCTTTACATGAGGTCATAGGAATAAAGTGCTAGTGTGTTGTCTAATTATAGAAAGAGGAGTTCATCAGGAGAATTTTGAAATCGTAAAGATACCACTACAGCATCAGCTGCAGGGAAAAAAGCTCCTTTATCGTGAATAACTGCAATGCCTACATGATACAAATCAAATTCAGCTGAAGAACAGCGCACCACTACTTTAGAAGTCTGGATTTTGTTTGGCAACATGATGTCATGACAAACTTGTTGCTGATCCTCCTAGTTATGCTCTTTTTCAACTTGCTACTGTGCTATTTGAGAAATACACTACAGATCCTTGTACTTGAAATGAAGATAATATTTACCCACTTAGAGCAAAACTTCTTCTAAGCAGGGCTATGTATGCTTACAATGCCTAGTAAAATAGGATCTCATCATAACTTATGATGTCTGGAGGGTAGTGTGAAGTGAAAAGAAGCCCTAATTTATGAATACCAGGTACGTTTTATTTTTCAAACTGTGATGTAGAAAATAATAACAGGAAAAAAAAACAACCAACCAAAACTTGTGCTATTACCTGCTTCTAACAAACCTCTAATGCCACCTGCTGAGGAAACACTGAAAATGAGAATGAAGTCTCCAGCAGACTACTAATTGCATTATTCTTGTTATTGATTTCTTTTAAAATGTGCATTATATAAAAATACCAAAAGGATTTTAAGACACTTAGATGACCAATTGTGAGTATAATGAACTGGGTGTATTTTTAAATACCCTGCTCCAGACACTGTGGTCCTATTAATCAAGTTTAATTTTCTCTTTCTTCACTCCTAAATTAGCCACCCAAAAATTATCCTAAAATACATTTGCATCTTCTAATGTCGAAAGGAAAACTTACTAGCAGTGCTGTGACTCTTTAAGCACACCACTTCAGCACTCAGCAATACAGAAAAGAAAAAAGCATTTAGTTAATTAAACCCCTGTTACAGGGCAAGTGAATACAACCCCAAATACAGCACTGGTCCTTCATAATAGAAAGCAGGAAACAGAAACAGAAAAACAGTGAGGCCTATTTTTGAATATCCTTAAAATGTTTTATGCCAGCATGAACCTTCTGATACCTGACCAGTAGTACTGTGACAAAAATGGAGAATCCAGGCCAATTACAATTCTTCCTGGCAACAGATTTAAAAATGATTATGGAATCTTCAAAAGCATCTTCTTTGTTTATTATTCACTGGTGAGAGAACTTAAGCTGCAGAGAAGGCTATTAAGCCAACTTGAAAACTGCTGTCCTGTAAAATCCTGGGAATGCAAATCCTAATGCAGAGGCTATTAGAAGCCAAAGCATTTTTTCCTCTGCATTTTGCATACATCTATTACATGCTGCTTACCCTGAAAATAGGCACAAACACTGCTGCTCCACAGAGAAGAGAAAAAAAAGGGGGAAGTGTTTTGGGTGGACAGCAAATAGTTAAACAAGGGGGCACAGTATTCTAAATGAAACAAAAATAAATTGTTAACTAGGTAGATTTATCTCAAAGTAATGTATCTCTAAGGTTGGGGCTTGTTTTCATTTTGAGATACAGCATAGAAATATGGTGTGAAACTATAATAGCACATTAAGATGAACCTCTGCCTGCAGCAGTAGCAGTTTTTAAAACAGTTTCACAAAATAACAGGATAAAGATAACAAACATATGAAAGCAGTTTAGACAACAAGTTATTAGATACCTTTTAAAATACTTTTGGATGAGAGGGATGGAAATAAAAAAAAAGTATTTTTACCCAGTTACATTTACTGAAAGTAAAATAAGCTGTTTGTGTTGTTTATGCATTTTCTTACTGAAAGGAAAAAAGGACTTAGAACATTCAGGACCCTTCTCATTTAAATGTCTGAAACAAAACAATAGAAGGCATCAACAGTTTGGAAAACAAAGGCTGTCAGTCCACCCACAGGGGACTTCCTGATAAATCCTAACCCCAGTGAGATTTAACGAGCCACATCATTAACAGCAAAGACCACCCAACCAGTAGCACAAATGAAAAGGGTTAAGCCTGGCTTTATCAGGCAGACCTACAACACATCAGTGCTCTGGTGAAAACAGCACGGTAACTTGGAGGCTATTTGTTGACCTAAATTATGAAAAGACTAAACCAAGAAGGATTTACCGATTTTTTTTTTTAATACTTGGGTAGCAGAAGAACTACTATAATATGTATTTGAGTAGTATGAGTACAGTATCATGGAGCAGACTCAACAACAACACAAGTAAATAAAAATTTGTTCATTGGATGCTCACCAGGCTGTGTTTTGACTTGAAAGCAAGATAAATTGAAAGGCTTTCCACTTCATCTTCACACTTTCCATCTTCATTTCTGGAAAAATGAGCTATAACTATTCTAAGTGAGTTCCTAGAATCACTGAGAAGTAAAAAAAAAAAAAAAAACAGTCCTAAATTCCTGGATCCAAAGTATAGTCCCTAGATGACCACAGTCACATATACTCAGATACAACTCTGTACCTTACTGGCCCTATATTTTATTGCACTTTTGCAAACCGATGTTGTAGCAAAATAAACATCTCCAAGGCAAAATACAAAAAAAAAAAGAACTTAAAAATGTGCATTAATACATTAAACACTTTAAATAAAATGTATATTGAAATGTAGTTGAAGCTACAGACATAGTTTCTTCCATGTTGCCTGGCACTGTTATTTCCAAAATATAAAGAAGTTATATTTTCTCAGTGTGACAAAGTTGTTCTTGAATATAGTTGACAGAAAAACAATGACAGCCAGTAACGAGCAGACTTAACAGGCACAGGGAGGATGCTGAAATCATGAGTAGTTTTGTTTTCCTCACAACATTAATTTCTTAAGTCAACTAATTGTCAAGATTCATTTTGAAACTTGGAGAAAAGTACCTCACATTTGGTATTTTTGGTATTTCAAACTAGTGTTCCAGAAGTTTCTTTGGAGGAAAGACTATTTAAAACAAACACAGCCCAACCACATGCTTGCAGCCCACAGCTAATGAGGAGCTGGTGCTAAATGTATGTCCATAACATGACCTTGCTACAGAAGCTGGCACTCTTTACTTTTTATCATGGTTCTCTGCAAAATTCATCCCAAGTGTTAGATATCATAGTGATTCAGAAAGATACGGAAATGCAACCAATTAAATAGGTGATGGAAATCAATTAGCTGAGGGAGAAGGGGAAGGCAGAAGTCACTTGCAGATGATCTTACAGAAGTGATCTTACAAATCTTAATGTAAATGGCAACATTCCCCTATGTTGGGGGTTGGACTAGGCGACCTTTGGAGGTTCCTTCCAACCCAACATTCTATGATTCTGTGTTAAATTAGACCCTATCATCTGGTCTTTGGTTAGGTGTTGACTTGAGAAACACAGCTTGCACTTCTAAAGGACTGAAATTTCATATATTAGTACCATAATATAATTTTTTTTTTTAAATGCATCTCTTTTTTTCTGGCATTTGCCGACTGTTCAACAGAAAGCTCTCATGCAACCTGGTTTTTAGCAGACGGAATAAAACGCCAAAATATGCTATATGGAGCAGGCAACGTGATCCTCTGTGTCTGAGTCCCTTGCAACATAGGCAAAAAGTTGCAGGTTTTGCTTTAGACACAGCTGACATCATCTCTGCATTGTTATGTCTCTTGTACGTGCGCAGCGTGATCTAGAAAGCGAGTTATAATGGAGACAATCCCGCTGCAAGGCTGATGGTGAAAGCTGGGCACAAAAGAACAGCACACTGCTACATACAGCAGAGCTACATCCTGTTCCTATTACTTGCTCTTCTCACTGTGTTTAAAATATTTCCAGACGATGAGATTTGTTAGTATAGAACTCAGGTAGGATTTAAAGTTTTGTTTAAAGGTCTCAAGATAACCTGGGAGTAAAAAATCTGCATGTTTTAGAGCTGAGGTTGAAAAACAGATCACTGCATAAGTGCACAGGAGAAATTGCTGTGGTGGATCAGACTACTTCAACTGAGTTCAAAGCCCTGTTAGTGGTGTTGTGAATTAACAGCAGCTTCAGAAGAAAAGACAAGTAGAAGTGGTTCAGGTTAGCTGGGGCACAGGAAGTTGTCTGTTGTCTCTTGCCCTCTATTATAAACCTGGTCACAAACATAGTTATCCACAGTAATATTAAGCATTAAAACAAATGTTTTATAAACAAATACTTTTATTACACTAGTACATGGGTTATTTTAAATCAATAATTATTTTAATATTATATTTATATTTATATTTAATTA
>NW_008582100.1:0-8697 GCF_000691845.1 Merops nubicus
GGCCCATGTCTTTCTTATGCTGGGGGCTCCCGAGCTGAACACAAAACTTCAGCTCCTTTGGCCAAATCCCCTCCAAATCAGTGAACACCAAGACAAGAATCACCTGCCAAGTGTGGTTATTTCCAGCACAGCTGAGATGTTCACTGAGGTGGCCCTCATGATGAATGAAGATCTCATCAACAGGCAAGATAATTTGAGCATGACTCATCACAGCCTAGAGGAGATGCCTAGAATGGCCAGAATACACTCAACTTTCCTAAAATCAAGTGTAAGAAGTCCCACAACAGAAGTCATTCCCACACAATGGCTATTTGCCCGTGGGGAACAAACTGGTCTCAGTCTGCTTAGTCTTCCTTTTAATGGTAAAGAGTCCACATCTGTCCTGAAGAACAACTGTCACTTGACATCTTCACGAGTTATTCCAGCATGGAGGTGAAGGGTCAAAAGGGCAGAGGACTGAAGGGCTGGGCTGCTCATGAAATCCAATCCTGGGCTGGATTGAGTGTGGAGACACTCGACCACATCCTACACACCCTCATAGAAACCAGGCAAGCTCTGCCACCAGGTCAACAAAACACTCCTTCCTGCAGACCTCCAGAGAGGCTGCTCAGTATCCTCTGGTGGCTACAAACTTCCTTTAAAGTCCAGACTCTGATCTCACAGTTGTTTTATTCTCCTGTGGGCACTCTGCCAGCTTAAACTGGTCTTCTCTGCTGTTTTCTCCCCTTCTGCAGCCTTCCCTGTGCTGAAAAACCAACTTCTCATCAGAGGTGGTCATGCTATGCCTCTCCTATGTCCCTGCTAAGGTCTCCTTAAATGTAGGTAGCTTATCACACTCTTAATAGGGAACAGAGAGACTCCCAATCCTGCTAAAAATAAACAGCAGACCTGTGCTCCAGGATTGCTGACATCTGGAAGAGCAGCTGGTACCTCCTACCAGCACTGAAACCCCAGAGGCTTAACCTGAAAAGTGAGCATAGATTTCACCCATGGTATGTACACCTACCACAAGGAATGGGTCTTCAAAAATAAAATAGGATGAAGATAGATGTTATTATTTATCAGTGGAAATCTCCCTGCTTATCCCAAGCTGGTGATCAATCTCAGCACTACCACCAGGTATTAATCTATCTAATCTATCTGACACATCAAATTATATCTGTGATTAATCCCCTCCAATCAATACAATTGATGATGGCTTCTAAACAAAGCTCTACTTCCAGGCTGTACCGAGATGGTGTGTTTCCTTATTTCCACTTGTTTAATTAGAAAGGGTAACAAATTGGTTGTTAAACCTCAAGTGATTTCCTTTTTGAGGAAAAGATGTGGAATGTGCAGAAGGCAACAGGTCATAAATCAATGTGTGATGTTGTGGATGACTTGGAATCTCAGTTGATTTCAATTCTCCTTCCCTGAGGGACTGAACTGTGTTAAAATTGCATTTTTTTTCCTGGGAGCTTTACTAGGATGTTTTCTTTCCAGCAACACACAGATTAAACAGTCATCTCCCCCACGTGATCTCATATCATCACCTTCAGAAGATTTCTCCTCAACAAACTCGTCCCTCGTTCTCACTGGTCGAAGTTCCAAGTTTTATTTTGCAGCTATGCTCAGTGCATTGATTGAGTTACAGAGCCCCACCCCAGATAACCCCCTTTTTTTTGGCCTGCTTGTGGTCACAGGCTCATTTTTTTTCCTGGGAGCTTTACTAGGATGTTTTCTTTCAGCAACACTCAGATTAAACAGTCATCTCCCTCACGTGATCTCACCTTCAGAAGATTTCTCCTCAACAAACTCGTCCCTCATTCTCACTGGTCGAAGTTCAAAGTTTTATTTTGCAGCTATGCTCAGTGCATTGATCAAGTTACAGAGCCCCACCCCACATAAACCCCTTTTTTTTTGACCTGCTTGTGGTCACAGGCTCTGCCTTGAACACTCCAAGGGGAGAAACATGTCCTAGTGAGGCACTTTGAAGTTACCTGTCCATACCACATTCAAACCAGACCTCTCCACATGATGATTCACCCCTTTGAGAGCCAACACTTTGGAGATGCTGGTTTCCTTCTGGTGGCTGCAAGAGCAGCTGAGAGTGTCTAGAAAGCAGTCAGGTATTGAGCTCTTAAAGACCTCCTGAGGTTTTGGAGCAAACAGTTGCCAACTGCTTCCCACACAGTTTGCACTGTAAAATTTGGTTGGAGGTATGTTCTGTTCTTACACACACGTTACACACTGATGTCATCAATGACCATTTCTACCCAGAACACGTGGATTTACACAAATGACATCTGACTAACTCAGGAGCAGCAGGTACTGGAAAAAACCCAACATTTTGTAGTCCTCATGACTGCAATTTCTGAATCAGTCTCATTTAATGTCTATGGTGGAAAGGCAGAATTATCCCAGTCCCAAATTTTAACATTCCATTTGTAGGAAAAACAAACTCCAAAGGATTTTTATACAGGTCCCAGTGCTTGGGCAACTAAGGACTTGCAACATGACTGAATGTGTTTTTTACATCAGAATTAGGAAAAATGTTTGCAATGGTTTGATGCACAGAGAGAAAACAAACAAACAAACAAACGAGCTGCTTTGGATGAAACTTTCCAATGAGAAAAATAATTTTGAAAAAACTGAAGCAAAAATATTAACACTTGAAGTATTTGTGCCTCTGTTTTGAATGGAATGGATTTAATTGGATTTCTTCAAATACCCACGAAAATGAAATGAAGCATTTGGTGGGTTGTCAGGTTAGTGTTTATAGCTATCCTGACTTTTCGAGAAGACATCCTCTTCCATTTTTGCCTCTTTCTGTGCCTGCTCCTCGAGGGAGGCACAACTTCATGGCTCTTGCCTGAGGCTAGGATGGGCAAATCATGGCAGGCTGGAGAGCAGAAGTGGCACCATTGACCCGGCCCTCCTTCCTCTGAAGAACCTCCCAGGAGGACTGCCCAGCGTGCTGTGTGGTACATGTCATGTGAACAAGGAGAGGATCTCAGCCACCTGGCCCAACTTCAGAGATACCTTGGAGTACACCCTTCCTTCATCTCCTTCACCACCAAGACAGGAACAGTTTTGGCAAGAGGATGTTCAACAGAACATCAGTTCTGTTCAACAGTTCAACAGAAGGAGAAGGTTGCCATGAAGCAAACCAAGGTCTATGAGAACTTCAGGCTTTTTTTTTCCAGAGAAAAATTGTTTAAGGCCCTTCCAGCTCAGGGAGATGGATAACTAAAGGTGATTAAAACCACTGAGACACCTAAATTAGGCTCTCCCAGCTGGGCAGCAGTAAGTGATCCCCAGTGAGATATTCAGACTCTGGGTTGATTGGATGATACTTTGGAAACACCTATTTCTCTCTCTACTAACAAAAGAGCTCAACATCAGCTGGAGTGACTGCTCCAGCAGCAGAAAGGGTGAGAAATGAAGAGCTCAACATCAGCTGGAGTAACTGCTTGCTCCAGCAGCAGAAAGGGTGAGAAATGGCATGGCCCAAGGCAGATGTGAAGCTGGGTGATGTTGGCTTGCAGGCCAGGGAAGGAAGAGAGCATCCCCATACCTGAAGTCTGGTTCTCCCCACCAAGCTCTGCCAAGCACTGGCTGCGCTCCTCCTCGATCTCCTGCATGATGCTGCACTCTGGCCGTGTGCTGGATGCCTGCAGAAAAGCAGAGAAGAAGAGAGTGAGCAAAACCCCATCTGTCCTCAGAGATGTCCTCCTGGGGCTTCATGGCCACCCGAAATCTCCTGGCCCCACTGCACAGTGGGTTATACTTCCAACCTTATTTGCTTAGAATCATAGAATCCTTTAGGTTGGAAGGGACCTCCAAGATCATCAAGTCCAACCATTGAGCCATTAGGGCTCTAAAGTCCTCTGCTAAAACAGATCAGAATCTGTCAGGGCTGGAAGGGACCACAAGGGTCACCCAGTTCCAACCCCTCTGCCATGAGCAGGGACACCTCCCACTAGATCAGGCTGCCCAGAGCCTCCTCCAGCCTGGCCTTAAAGACCCCCAGGGATGGGGCCTCAACCACCTCCCTGGGCAACCCATTCCAGGGTCTCACCACTCTCATGGGGAAGAACTTCTTCCTCACATCCAGCCTGAATCTGCCCACTGCCAGCTTTGCCCCATTCCCTCTAGTCCTGTCGTTACTCGATATCCTAAAAAGTCCCTCCCCAGCTTTCTTGTAGCCCCCCTAAGATACTGGAAGGCCACAATAAGGTCACCTCAGAGCCTTCTCTTCTCCAGACTGAACAGCCCCAACTCTCTCAGTCTGTCCTCGTAGGAGAGAGAAGGGAGTGCAATGCAGAACCTCTGACAAAACAGCATTTCCCTCCCTGCATCCCTTAAAAAAAACCCCTAACCTGGTTTTCTTTGTTGTTGTTGAGCAGGAACAATTCTGCTTCTTTATGCTCTAGGAGCTTTGCCTGGCTAACCCAACACCAACAGCTATCTCGGGCAGGAAGATGGAAGCCTTAATATTCATGCCAAGAGCGGTGGGATCTGTGCTTCCATGGTTTATTCCCTCGGTTCTCCGGTGGCATGCCTCCTGGCTCAGGCTGATTCAGAGCAAAACAAACCCCAAATCAAATAAGAAAGAAATCTCTGATGTAGATTAGGAGAGCAAGGAGCTGTAAAGCAGGAAATTCCCAATGACAAGGCTTCTGCTCCCAAGTGGTTTCTCCTCAGTCAGACCTAATTATATTGTGTTTGTCATACAACAGTGGCTATACATGTTCAGGTAATTAATAGTGGACTCCTTACACCATGTGATTGATGAGCTGCCTCCATCCTAAAATGTGCAAATTGCAATCTGCACTCCAAAAAGGGAACCAGGAGCTGGACAGTGGGTCACATAACACAGCATCCCCTCCTCACCAACGCAATCTCAACTTGGAGGCAACTCCTTGACTCATTGCTATGGCAATCACAAGTAGAAATTGAGGTCCCTTTATGCACGGTGCTGCACAAACCCTCATCACCTTCAAAGAGACTGGAAATGGCATTCAACAGGGAGAAACCTACTGAGAAAATCAGCTGCAAAGAGACACTGAGAGGGGAATGATGTGAAGAGAGCAGAGGTCTCAGCTTGACTTCATAGCATCACTGTTAAATGTGATGCAGGGAAAACCATGAGCTTCAGGGATACATTTTGAGGACAGGAGATGAATCTTTGCCTGCAAGAAGTCATTGACTCAGTGGCTACTTTTGCTGGATTTTGGAAGAAGCATATATTTTTATCAGAAATAGGCAGAGAAAGGAGAAAAAAAAGATGTTTTCATGTCTCATTTCAAAATGTGTGAGCTCTTGAACCATATATTATATATAACATATCCATATATATCCAAAATATCTGTGATATTTTTCCAGACAAATTAGTAGGACAGAAGACCCAGAAATCCCTGGAAGGAACAATTGTTTGATGTAAATTGCCCTTTGGATTAAGCTGATAAAATAATAGAGCACATCAAATTTATTTTCACCATTTCTTATTAACCCAACCTGCTCCCTTCTCTGTTTCTCCCCATGTCTTGTTCAGACTGTAATTTCTTTTAGGTTGGGAATGGGTCTTGATTAGTGGTGTATAAACAATTAATTATGTGGTTTTCTGGCCAATTCAAAAAAAAGAGAAAACAAACACAAGAAGAGGGGTATGGGGGGGAATTATTTGGAGTTGTCTTGATACTCAAATGTTTCTTTTTCCCAAAGGGAAACAGAACTTAGGGAATTTTATCTTGGCTGATCTAAAATACCATAGATTCATTTTGTTTTGATTTACAGTGCTTCTTGCCTTTTCATTTCAACCTTAAGAAGGCGTGAGGGGAAGCGTGAGAGACTTGCAGAAGACTTGCTGTAAAAATAAAGACTGAAATGTTTTCAAAACACTCCGATTTTTTTCAAAGTTTTAACTCTCTGGACTTCAGCTATTGCCAAATCCATCTCACATCTATAAATAACTCAAGTTTTTGCTTTATAAATTAATTCATACAGCTCTAACTTTGATCAGCAAAGTGCTCTGTACTTCAACATATTTTAGTTTTTTTTTTTAAATGCAGTATATTTGTTACCAAGCCCATTAACAAGTACTTCACTGCTGCATCTTCCTTTCACTAAAAATTCAGGCCTAAATTGGTTGATTGCATATTTACCTCAATGGCTCAATATTTACTTTTCAGTAAATGTTTTATCACCTTTCAAAAAACCAAGAAATGAGGCTGATTCATGGTTAGTCCTCTGAAAAGTAGATTTGTGATAGATTCAAGTAAATGTGGTTCTAGACATAATTTTAAACATCTCCCCTTTTTCTTTCAGGAGTATTTAGGTGCCAAATCCCCCCTGATTTCAACCAGAGCCAGGCACTGAGGTGGAATTTGGTTTGCTGAGTAAATCTATCTAGCCACATTTGAGATGTCCTCAGGTATCCCTCTTGGCCAACATCTTTCACTCCAGGGGGCACAGGCCCATGTAAATCATAGATTGGGTTTGCCAACCCCAAAACAGCAACTATATGTAAATTAGGCTCTCTAAATCAGTCCTAGAAACTTAAAAGCAAACAGTAGGTTTGCAGATGACACCAAGTTGGGTGGGAGTGTTTATCTTATCGAGGGTAGGAGGCTCTACAGAGGGATTAAAATTAGGAAAATTAGGGAAAAAAATCTCCTCTGAAAGGGTTGTCAAGATTAAAATTAGGAAAAATTAGGAAAAAAATCTCCTCAGCAGAGTTGTCAAGGCCTAGCACAGGCTGCCTGGGAAAGTGATGGAGTTCCCATCCCTGGAGGGGTTCCCAAGCTGTGGAGATGTGGTGCTGAGGGACATGGGGCAGTGGGGACCTGGCAGTGCTGGGTTAATGGTTGGACTCAAAGGTCTTTTCCAATTTATACTATTCTGTGATTCTATAAACAAACAAGATGTGGGATGTATCTCATCCTCTCTTTCAGTGGAACATATCTGCCTTCATTTTAGCTGGGTAAAAGTTACCTTTTTAGCCCAAGCTGATGTTTGCTGCTCCTCCTAGCCCACAGAGAGTTCGTGAGCATCAGCCCTGAAGGCTTTCATCCCACCTCGCTGCCTGTAGTTGGACCAGTTCAAACTAAAACACCTATTTAGCTGGAGAAGGTCAGTGATGGGTGAATTTAATGTCTAAAGGCCTTTAACTGAATCATCAAAGTCAACAAACAGACTTACAGTGGAGGCCTTCTAGTTTATGGCTCATTTTCCACATTAAGTAAACAAGTAAATAAATAACCCAAACCACCCCAGCAACCATCCTTCTGCCTTCTTAGTGATGACATCTAACCCTCATGTATCACAGCTGTCATTGCTACAGGGTAGCAAAAGCAACTGGAATTAAAAAAAATACTACAATTCAGTTTGGGGCATCATTAGGAAACAGAAAATTGTGTCTTTATTTTGTTGGCAGGTCATGGGTTCAGCTGGTGGGATGGTGAGCAGGGCAACAAAATCTAATTCACCTTAATTCACCTCTCAGCTGAGAAAATGCTCAGGGCTGAAAAGACTCCTCAAGAGTCAAAAGTCTTGCTTTGCCAAGGGGGATCTTCCCAGGGAGGAGAGGATAAAAATCTCTCCTTCCTCCATCTATTCCTCCTAGAAAAGTTTGAAGTAGACCTATAGAGTTTTATGTAGCAAAAACTCACTTTACTTTTTTCACAGCTCTGTTATTTCTCTTTTTTATTATTTTTTTTCTGTTTTGGTTGGTTGGCTTTTTTTTTTCCCATGGAAAAGGCAGAGATTTGGGGCTTTGTCATCTTTCACTGCAATGGGCAACTGCCCATGGAGACATGGGGCTGAGGACTACACTAATTCACACTTCCCAGCCAAAAAGCTTAGATAAAGGAAGAGCATGACCAGCTTTGGTTAGCTCACATTAACATCATCTGGAGAACAACAATCCAGCTTCCTGGGCACATCCACCATGGGTGAACCATAAAACCTCCTTTTCTAAGCCATCCCAGCATGCCCAAGAGACCTCGTAAACATTGTGGTGGGTTTGTCAGGGGTCGTTATTCCTGCACACACCCCAAAGCCCTGAGCAGAAAGATGAAGGGAATGTTTTTCTGGATGTGATTTCCTAATTCTTCTGTGGAATTATCCCCAAAGTCTTTATTAATGAGAGTTTTCCTTCCCGCCAGATCCCAGCAATTGTTAGAGGATTACTGCAGTCTGCTGCTGCAAATAAAGCCATTGTGTACACCCTTTAATTAAATACACTTCAAAGGACTGTCACAGACTGAAGGAGCTGCAGAGATCATAGAACCATAGAATGGCTGGTCTGGAAGGGACCTCCAAAGGTCATCCAGTCCAACCCCCTGCTATAAGCAGGGACATCTCCAACTAGATCAAGCTACTCAGAGCCTCATCCAGCCTGATCTTGAATGTCCCCAGGGATGGGGCCTCCACCACCTCTCTGGGCAGCCTGTTACAGTGGTCTGTCACTCTCATACTGAAGAACCTTTTCCTAACATCTAACCTAAATCTGCCCTTTTCTAGCTTAAAGCTATTCCCCCTCATCCTGTCCCTCCAAACCCTTGTGAACAGTCCCTCCGCTGCTCTCCTGTAGCCCCTCTCAGGTACTGGAAGGTGGCTATAAGGTCCCCTGGGAGCCTCCTCTTCTCCAGGCTGAACAGCCCCAACTCCCTCAGCCTGGCCTCACAGCAGAGCTGCTCCAGCCCTCGGATCATT
>NW_008582100.1:8844-30848 GCF_000691845.1 Merops nubicus
GATGCAGCCCAGTATTTGATTGGCCTTCTGGTCTGCTGCTGCACATTGGTGGCTCATGTCCAGCTTTTCATTGACTAGTACCTCCAAGTCTTTCTCTAGTGGACTGCTCTCTCATGTGTCCTCTCCCAGCCCCTATTGGTAATGCTGGTTGCCCCTGCCTAGGTGCAGGACCCTGCACTTGGTCTTGTTGAACCTCATGAGGTTCCCCTGAGCCACCTCTCCAGGTCCCTCTGGATGGCCTCCCATCCCTCTAGCATGTCAACTGCACCTCCCAGCTCAGTATCATCACCAAACCTGCCGAGGGTGACTCAGTGCCCCTGTCTGTGTCACTGATGAAGATGTTAACACTGGTCCCAGTACAGACCCTTGAGGGACACCACTGGTCACTTTTCCCCAGCTAGACATGGAGCCATTGACCATAACTCTGGGTGCAACCATCCAGCCAGTTTCTTATCCAATGACCAGTCCATCAATTGAACCCATATCTCTCCAACATAGAAAGGAGGATGCTGTGGGGGACAATGTCAAAGGCTTTAGCAAAGTCAAGACACATGATGTCCACAGCTCTTCATCTATGTTGTCTATCCCTAGCAGGGCCAAGCTAAGCATGGGCCAACTCCTTTGCTCACATGGAAACTCCTCAAAGGCAGGTGGGATTCACAGGGAAACCACAGCAGCAGGTAAGCAGGAGTATGAGCCCACGAGAAGTGTTGTGAGCCTCAGAACCTCCCTTTTTCCTGAGCCCCAAGTGTTCTGGGCTCACTATGTGGAGACTCCAGCAGAGATGGGGACTAAGGTGATCACAGTGATAATAGGATGTGGAGTCTAACAAGGAAGGAGTAGAACTGAAAAGCCTACAGATGATGCTGACAGGGTAACACAAGACCATCAGCTGCCTTCCTAAGGTTTCTATAACTTGATTTCAGTCACTGCTCTAGGTGGAGATGGAGTTTCTTAAAGATTTTAGCAGGCAGGTCTTATTTCAAGTCTCAGCAACACAACCTGAAGGAGCAACTTATGGCCAGTTGCCAGAAGAGCTCACCAGTAATTTCAGGCCAGGGGTTTTCATTTATGCTCATTATTTGTTAGAACACAGGTCTGATGGAACTTCTGACAAAAGAATCTTGGCTGTGATTTCTTCTCTAACTTCATTCAGCTCTGCCTTAAGACTCTATTTCCAGTTTCTTTTTAGCTTCTACTTTTGGAATGTCCTCAGGAAAATGCAGTTTTATTCTTAAAAACTCTGAGTGAGCCAAAAAAAATACTGTGTACAAGTGCAAGAATAAGCAAAGAGATTGGACCAAAGGAAGACACCAGCACAGGACTTTTATCTAAGCTGATAGGTAACACAATTTCCAAATTTAAAAGCTGCAAAAGCTCTGATGGTCTTGAAGAAAATAAAACAAGAGTATTTGTGGAGTTATGGATATCATGGAATTATATATTACTATTATTAATGTTATGGTTATTATGAAGGAGTAAATGTTAGATACCAGTTAATACAGACATAAACTGAGAGATAAGAGCAAGTTCAAAACATCCCAAATGCCCTGGGTGGCCTCTGAGGGATCGATAAAGGAGGACTTGCAAAACCCATGTTTTTTAAGCAGGAGCAATCTATACTCTGCTATGACCTCTACTCACATTGTAAATAAACTACTCTGCAACCAGTCATCAGTAAGGGACTCTCAGATCATGGGTAGAACCATGTGTCCCTAGGAGAACTTTCCAAATAGAGAAGATCCAGGCAAACACCCAAGTATCCTGACTCTCACTTTGCTGTTCAAACCACTCCATCTCCTGCTGCTGCCAAAGAGAACCATGCCAATAACAGATCTATCATTTGATGAGGAAAGCAGATGGGTTTTTTCAGCTCATCTAAGCAGGACTTGTTAAACAAAGGCAACTTGGCCAAAGCAATCCAGCAGCTTGGAGGCATGAAGGCTTCATTTAGTGTGATTGTCCCCTTTCTGTGTGGGGGGGGTTGGAAGATCAAGAAAACATGTGTGGAGTGTTTTGCAAAGAGCTTGGAGAACCACAAGGAAAGGGAAGCTGAGCAGCTGCCTTGCTCAACTTAGTGACAAGCTTGTGCATGCCTCTTTTGGAAAGCAGAGCTGAATTAGGAGCTAAAGGAAGAAATGACATCCTGGCACTGGAGGAATGACACAGAGACATCAAAAGAGAGTCGTTACTTGAGGAAATTCTCACACAGAATCACCATGGTTAGAGTTGGAAGGGACCCCACAAGGAAAGGGAAGCTGAGCAGCTGCCTTGCTCAACTCCTTAGTGACAAGTTTGTGCATGCCTCTTTTGGAAAGCAGAGCTGAATTAGGAGCTAAAGGAAGAAATGACATCCTGGCACTGGAGGAATGACACAGAGACATCAAAAGACAGGCTCGTTACCTGAGGAAATTCTCACAGAATCCCACCATGGTTAGAGTTGGAAGGGACCTCTGGAGATCATGCAGTCCAACCATTCTGCCAAAGGTGACCCTCTGCCATGGGTCACGTTGATCCATGTTGCACAGGATCCCAGCCAGGTGGGTTTTGAAAGTCTCCAGAAAAGGGGGCTCCATCACCTCTCTGGGCAGCTTGTTCCAGTGAGTAGGAAACAGCTCTGGCTGGGTAAGCACATTTAGCTTCCTCCTTTAAATTATCATCTGGGGTAAGCACAAATTTCCTGCCTAGGAAGCTGAGATGGAGGATTTTAATTCAGTCTATTGCAGAAATAAGAGGGACACTGGAACACTGAGGTCAGTGGTGTTTAGATTCAGAGCAAAAAGGAAACTTCTCTCTCTTACAGGTGAGAAAAAAATAAGCAAGGAACAACAGTGATTATCCCAAGAGTACACAGGAGAAGCAAAGGAATGAAAGAAGTGGACTCCACTACTTGACTTGTGTACAAACTGAAGGGCAGGAAAGTAACTTGCAGTTTTCCCTGAACTACTGTTTGTTGGCTGCTTTTAATTTCCTTTTACCTTTGAGTCTAAGGAGCAGAGCCTGGATCAGGAAAATTGTTCTAGGGCATGAGCCACTTCAAGTGAAAGGAACAGTCTCAAATAGGTTAGAGGAACCTTACCCTACACTGCTTCATCCAGGGAGCCTCAGGAACTGCCTGAGGGCTGGATGTCCACACTCAAGTGAAATGAGACAAAACCCACAGACCTGGGCTCAAGTCTAAACTGAATGATTCCCCTCCACACAGTCCCATCCTGCCCCAGCACACTCCAAGAGCAGATGTGAGATGGTACCTGGCAGGATCCCTGTAGAGAAGTTGAGTGAGAGGCTAATAATTGCTCTCAATTTTTTTACAGGTTGTGTTTTTTGGAGATATAGTGACTTCCAAATTCTGCTGTTCAAACAGGTGCTTGGCTTCAGGAGGATGCTCAGGTAACCTGTGAATACTGTCCTGAACTGCTCATCCAGAACTGAGTCATCCCCTGAGTGGCCACCTTGTGACTGCTGTGCACAGATGACATGGTCCCTAATTCAGCTGCAGGCTCAGAAGGGAACAGAAAGCCCTGAGTGGATGTCCCAGCAAAACCTCTCAATTGTTTGGGCTTATTCCTGTCTCCTCTCTCCTGGGCCACATCCCAACTTCTGACAAAACTTCCATCCATCCAGCTCTGATTCTTGCCCTGGCCAACCACAAAGGGCCCCCACCCAGTCCTGCCTGCTCTCCATTGCATCTCCAGCTCGCTCCAACTGTGGTACCAGCATGTTGTTCTCCTCCTGAAAGCAACCCTGGTGTTACCACCCACCAGGTCAACCTGCCACAACATTGAAGATTTGGACTGAACTCAGACAGCCCCAGGAAGACGTAAAGCTTTGGGTGGGGTGTAGAGCAGAAGGGGTTCCCCCATCCAGAGCAACAGAGAGTGGCAGTTTGACCAACACCCTGGAAAGCCCATGGGTGTGCAGATGGGCAGTTCCATGTAGAGGTTGTGACAAAACAAGAGCTTGACTGAAATCAGTGAAGTCCTTGTGATTTCTTCACTGCCTCTTGCATTCTCAGTCATCCCCTAGACCCTCCCACCCTGGAGCTGTGTACACACCTCATGTATGCAAATCCTTCAGCAAAGAGGACCCCACAAGCTTCCTGCAGGCCTGGATATGGGATGTTATTTATAACCAGGGAGCTGGATAAAGAAGTTCTCAGAAATACTGCAGTGGTCTGGTTTGAGGAACCAACTCATTTTGGCTACCAAAATGGGCAGCTCTGTTTAACTTTTAGGGGAACTGAAAGCTCTGAAAGTGTCTAGAAGCCCAGTGTTAATTCACTGTGTAACTGCACCATCAGTAAAGCAAGGGCTGGAGTGACTGACACCAGGCTTGCACTCAGGGAAGGATTGTGAACAGCAATGAGCAGCCTAGCAGCCAGTGCTCCTGATGTGGCTGTCCTAGGCAGAGCAAGCACTCTGAAGCTCAGTGGCAGCTAATAATGTGGAGAAAGGAATGTGTTTGGCATTTACTGGGTGCCCTGTCCTTCCTTTTAGCATAGCAGCCTCAGTATCTGCAGCTGAACAGTCCCAACTGGGCACATTCAGCACTGAGCAATTGGTCCCTGAAACGTTCCAGAGCTCACCAAAGAGTAAATGACTTTAGCAAGGGGATTTTCCAATCTTCTGATCCAGCAAACAGAAGAAAAGGCAAATTTGGTCAGAGCACAGGTTGGTCAAGCTCATTACCACTTCCCCAAGAGTAACCAGGAGGAGATAAAGGAAAAAGAAGACAGAAGTCATAAGAATAAAGACAGGCCTATGATAATCCTTCCTACAGTGTGTCTTCCAGGATTCACCACAGTATCCTTCTAGAATTCAGTTGGTGATAAGGTTTTACAACCTTCCTGACTATCCATACCTCCAACCAACATCAGGACCAGTTCCAAGATGCTTTTACTATTCATACATCACCTCCCAACCTGAAACAATGCTCCTAACAGGGCTTGTTTGTGCCACTACTCAAAGCTTTCTGTTGAAGTCCAGGTACCTGCCTGTAACAACCTACAAATGCATCTCTTTTCAAAGAGTTTGCTTCCAAAGACTGCTTACCTGCAAGGCAGAGTACAAACAAATGCAAAGATGTGGGTAAAAGGTGAGTGTGGTTCATTCAGAGATCAGGAAGAACTGATTCTTTCCTCTTTCAAATGAAGCAGGAGTGATTTAAGTCAAGCAGGCTCTGGGTGAGGATGTTACTTATGGATTTGGAAAGCATCCTTCCCAAAGCTCTCTATGGAAAGATTCTTCATGGACAGTCTGAAGCATGTCTTCCAGGCAGAAGAACCTACTGGAATGAGCTCCCCACCTAGGCTGTGTTTCTGAACAAAGGATCAAGGCTTTCTTAATAATGGAGTCAAGAGTACCCCAGGGCTGTGGAGCTGCTCCAAGCACAGGAGCTGCTGTCTTCTGACCCAAGGACAGGGTCATCCTTCCCCTCTTTGGCTGAGGATAAAGGGCAAGTCACTTGTTCAAACTAATAAGGGACAGCAAGATTAGGACAACCACAGGGAGAACTGCTGCCATGAAGAACAGAGATTCACAAGAGTGGGGAAAACCATGCAGAGAGCAGCTGAAGAGCTCCTTACCTCACAGAGCACAGTATGGACACAGCCTTGACTCAGAAGAACAGAACATGCTGGAGATCACCATCTGGTTGTCCAAGGCTCTGCTAGAGGAATGCTGCTAATGACATTTATGTTTGGGAGCTTCAGATTCAGATGCTGGTGTTGATCACCCTCACTAAGCCCAGTGGCTACTCTACATAGAGAACCTAGACTAACTGAGCAATTGATGAGGAGGAACGTCTCCTCAGGACTTCATGGACTGACTAAAGATGGAGATTTTAGGATGGATTTACATCCCTGGAGGAGACAGTAAACAAAAGCTGAAACTATCAGCATTCACCCTGCCCAGTTTTGAGTGGTCTGTGTGAAAGGTGAGTATGAAAACATGGGAATAATTCAAAATGTGGTTCCACCCTTCCAACTAGATTGTGATGAACCAGCTACTCTGACAGAGAATTAATTCTACTTTATTGCACTGGGCATTTTCTTCTGTCTTTCCTTACCTGCCAGTAACATAAAAGGGGGAAAGAGCTTAGAGGGAAGGTGGTCCTGCTTTGTCTGTTTATAAAGACAACTGTACAAGGGCACATATGACACAGAAAATGAATGATTCCATGGCAAGACCAAATCTTAGCATTAAAGTATCACCAGACCTCCCCCAGGTGATGCCACTGGCTGTAGATCTCCAAATGTTTTACAGAGGTACTATTTCTAGCCTCTTTTGAGAGATGGAGAAACCAAGGCAGAAAGCTCAAGATCATCCAGTGTATTAGTAGCTAAAGGAGAAATAAACCCCCAAAACACAATAAAACAAACAAACAAGAAAGAAACAAAAAAAAACCCAAACCCAACCCACAAAAGAATCCCACAACAAAAATGTCAGGTCTGGATGACTCCCAAAACTCCTTCCTTCTACCAAAGACAGACAAAAGCAGTCACAAAAAAACCCCCCTAAATACTTCAAGCCCAGATTTAACAACATTTCTGTGTCTCTAAAAGACCTTTCCACACACCAGTGTACACTGATGTCCACCCATGTGACAGATGCCCTGGTTTCTATGAAGTATTTTAATGTTCTCCTCAAAATATCCTGGGTCAGCCAGCAAGGAGTCATTTAAAGAGAATTTAGATGGAAAAAAAAGAATGGGAAAGGACTCAGCGAAGAAGGGAAAGGTTTCAATTCTCCCTTTAAGAATATTGGGTATGAGGAAAATAATAGATTGGCTGTATTAGGAGATAAAACCTGAGATGGAGGTTAGGAGGGATCAGAAAACTTGAGCAGAGTGGCTGATGACCCTGGAAATAAAATGCTGCTTAGACCAGTACAAGGAAATGCCTGAGCACTGCAAGAAGTCTACCACTCAGGACCAGCTCAGCTAAGCAGAAAAAGTCTTTCAGGAACATAAAAAGAGAACAACAGGAGAAAAAAAAAAATTGAGATTGCTCTGTAATATGCTCAAATTTAAGACAAAACTAAATATAGCCTCCCCAAAAAGGAGAAGTCACATGCAGCCCCAGCCCCCAGTTCTGTTCACTGGCTCCTCCAAAGACCTGGAGGTAAAAATTGTATTTTTATGAACACAAAGCAGCATAGTTACACATGGTGAAAACTATTTAGCTTGAGTAATTGAGGACAACAACAGGGCTGGCTGTGAAGGCAAAGGAGGGTATGGAAACTGTTGTACTTGAGGTGAAAGCTGCTCCAAAGAGAACAACGTGCTCAGATCGGAGGGTGGGAGTGGTACCATCTGGCTGAAAGTCAACAAATGTGATGCTTTTTTTTTTCTATGGAGGAAGGAGAGCAGAAAAGAAAAGCTCCAGACAGCTATCAGTGAGTTAATCTGAGCACAAAAGCACACAAGGCTTTTGAACACCACTTGTAGGAAAGAGTAATTGAAAGCATGGGAGATTTGGGTAAAATACAAAATGGGGTTTATCAAAAATAAATCATGGCAATGTCATTGATAGCTTTTTTTTTTTGATAAGGTTCCTGGAGGGATTTTGTGAGAGGAAAACCAGAGGGTCTAATTGTTCCTAACTTCAGTAAATAGGCTGATGGTAAATCAAAAGGAATGATTGCCTCACAATAGATTTGGGGATTAACACAACAACTGGAAGGAAACTAAGGAAGTGGCTAGTGAGAAGACTGACCACTCCCAGCTAAGGTTGGGATGAAGTTCAGAGCCACAGGGAGGCCTGCAGTGGGGTTATTTAAGGATCTATTTGCTTTATTAGAGATAGAATTAAATAAAATGATAAAAATACAACAGGGAAGAAAGAGCAACCAACGAAAAGGTCCGTGAGAACCTGAAAGCTCTGCTGGAAGCAACAGAGCAGAAGGTCCTGTTAGCTGATGGAACATGAGGGATGCTGGGTCACATAAAGCTGCTCAAATAAACTATTATAGGCAATATACTTTTCTCCATAGGGTCTTTGTCTCCAGCAAACACCTCTTGGGGCATTTTCTGAACATCCCCATAGAGGGCAAGGCTCCTTGGTGGTGCAGAATCTGTGACATGTTTGCACACACACCTCCAAATGGCTGATGAAGATCTGCCTACAACTAGAGATGGGGGTAAGGACCCTTAAAAGGGGCAGAGAAGGATAATTCAAAGGTGGTTCTGGATTAATCAGCCCTTTCCAGCCACCTCCTCCATGCCTGATCAGCCCTGACCTGCCCAGCAACTTCTCATCCAGAGACTGATGATTCCTGGCTCCTCTCCAGCATCTCTTGATGCTCCATGCTTGGTCACATCAAATCAAGAGGTAGAAATCAGACCAGATGGCTGCCCCAGATACTGCAGTCCTGCAGGTTAGCTACAATAAAGCTGCAAAGCCAGGAGAAGGAAAAAAAAAAGAAAAGGAAAGGAAAAATGAGCTATAGAGGGGAAAAAAGAGAGCAACTAAATCCAACTTTGGTTCTGGGGAAGAAAGTATGGAACCAGAGCAAAAAAACCATTTTGCTGACTCCCCTAAAACTCTTTCAAGTGTATAAACTGAATTAGATGAGAGAGAGGCAGCAGCATGCTGAGCAGCAAGAGGATCAGTGAGGAGCAAAAGGAACATCTACTTGCAGATATTTACCTCCAAAATGGTGAAAGGAAGCTGGAAAGTTTCCAAAAGGAAAATTGCTGTGAAGAGATCAGCCCTACCTGCAGCTTGTTCATCTTATGTCTTGTGTGTCTTTCACAGGCTGGATGGAATATGGGATAAGAAGGAGGAGGCTTTGGAGCATCCCTCTGATTCCACTGAGTTTTCAGTTCTCACATGACCTCATGAAGTGGGGTGATTTCAGCCTGGCACTCAGATCTTCTGTGAAAACATGAAACATGCCTCCACACCAAGCCAAGAACAGGAGTGGTCATTTTTGCTGATATAGCCTCGGAATCTCCTGATGCTCTCTCAGTGGTACTGAGCAATGATTTCTGGCTCTGACAGATGTCAGACAGTCAGGGGAGCTGAATCTAAGACTCTGAGCCCCAGAAAAAAATCAGTCCTGTAATACTGACACTGGTATCATGCCTCCAGCTAAAAACATAATCATGGCCTGATGAACTAATTCTCTCCACTTGTAAACTGGTGGAACTTCATCCAACATAAAAGCAAAGTAACAGGGGTGTGAGTTATCCCTTATAATGATTGTCTACATAATTAGGTGTCCACTTTTCCACCTTTAAAACTCATAACTGAGAAATCTGCATTGGGAGGAGGCAAATTGTAAGCCAATCGTAAATTTGCAGGGTAATTTGTAAGACAGGAACTTCCAAGTGATGTCTATTGACTTGGACAGAGGCAGGATTTCACCTAGTTGCCAGGCAGCTGGCACAATGCCTGGCCAACTGACTCAGTGAACGTTGAGAGGTGTTATAAGAATGATTAAAGCTCTGGAAAACCTGCTAGTGCCAAAACAAGACATCCCAGCTAAACTTCAAGAGAGAGAAAAAAAACCCCAATGTCTATTCTATCACCATCAACAAGTGACTAAACCATAAGATTTCCTACCCAGGATATCTGTTTAATGTGGAAAAAAAAGGCTTATATTCCTCTAACTGATTTTTTTCCTGAGACAAATGAGGATCAGAAGCAAAGTATTGCTTGGGAATGGTTTAACACTGACTGGCATGAATTACCAGAAGAGTCTTTCAGGACTGTCTCTTCAAATTATTTGGGTTTGTTTGCACTGCAGGTCCAAAACAGAAGCTGAGGGTTGGGGCCATACAGATGGTCCAGTTAAATTCCACCCAGGCAAACAGATGAGCTCCAGAGATCCCTTCCAACAACAACCAGCCTGGGAGTCTGTGTGAAGATTAATTCAAGTTGTCCAAGAGAAAAGGGAGCAGGTACAGTCTTGGGGGTGATTTTTTAATGATCTTGCTGTCATGTTCACAGATCAAGGGCAAATTAAAACCAACAAAGAAGAGGAGGGTCCATAAGGGACTTCATGTGGTACCTAAGAAATCACAGTATATGGTTTCTGCCAAGCTTTTGTCCCATCCTCTGTCAAATGTTCCTACTCAGCAATGTCTATATAGACCCTAAACAATTCCTACCCTTCTCTCTGATGACCATCAGGAAGATTTTTGTCTATTTTGTAAAATGCTCAATTTCTGTGGCAGTGATTTAAAGCCCAGATTTCTAGTTCTACCCAAACTGCTTAAGGAGAAGAGATTTCTTTTCTCCTGTTTCTTACTTGCAGTGGTTTCTTCACACACTTCAAGACAAGTTGTGATTTCTCCTTTCATTGTTTTGTTTTCCAGACTGAACTTCTCCAATTCTTTCAATTCCCCACACCCCAGCACTCCCAGTGTTTTTCAGCCCTTTTATCATTCTTCTGACCCTGCCTGGACTCCAGTTTCTTCAAGGGCTTTTACCCCAAAATACACTAACTGGACTCGTATCCATCAGGGATCTTTTGCCTCTTCCCCTTCAACCAAAAGAAAAGTTTGGTTCCAGTTTGTTTTATCTTTCTTGCAGCATAACATACTCAGCAGCCAAACCTAAAGGAGGTTGTCTACATATTCAGCCTCTCCTCTGAACCCTCGACATGGAAAATGGACTAAAACAGGCAAAAAGACTGAGAAATTCTGATTTTGCAGGTGGAGAACAGAAGCTCACAAAGTTGAGGAGGACAAAAGGTTCCATCAGGAGCAGGAACTAAGAGGAACTCTTCCAGATCCCTTATTTAAGTCTCAATAACAAAATCACCTTTCAGACAATTCTGTTGGTATCAGAGCAGCAGGTGGATGCCACACTCCAATGAACTTTGTGTGGCTGAACAAGAAAGAACAAACTGCAGGCAACAACATCCTTCTGGAGGAGAAGCAGAAGAGTTATCAGAAGAGGATGTCCCACTTTATACCCTCCAATTCCCTAAGTACCATGACAGGTTCCAATACCTCGTGGGTATATATGTTCATGTTGAAATAGAAAGCTAAAAATACAGTTTTGCCCTGCAAAACCAATGACAGTCGATAAAAAAAAAGGCTTCTTAGGAAAAAAACCAACCCAGCATTTCCTCATTTTAGTTCCTCTGCATTTATGCAGCCCAGCACACACATGAACACACACACGAACCTCACTGAGAGCTACTCAGACAGATGGGCTTCCCAGCACATCTGGGACTTTCTGCATTGGAAATAAGGTCTGTATGGCCTTCAAACATCAGGAGGCAAATGTCAAAGGGATGGAGGCAATCAGGGAAATGATTCTGCAGAGGAGGCACCTCCATCTGCTGGGGTTTTACTTTTCTCCCCAGGGTTTGTGCAGCTGACCAGGATCAGTCAGCCAACAGGCTTTGGCCTCATCCCCTAAGCAGAATAACCCTCAACATCTGGATCTCTCTGTCCCTGAATGCAGCATCTGTCTGAGGGGGACACTGTTAACACAGCCCACCACTGCTCCTGAAAATCCTGGTTTCCACACTGGCTTGTCTCTGAGTTCTCAACACCACTAAGCATCCAGGTGAGCAGTGCAGGTCTCTAGGGAGCTGTGGGCAAAGCTGTGAGAGATCTCCTTGGGACAGCCATGGTACACCCACCACCCCCAGATGTTGCACCCCTTGCTCATCCACAAGCCAGGCAGGCTTTATCTCTAGCCAAAACTCATCCAGATGCAACACTTGCTCTTCTTCCCAGATTGCTGATACCTTCTCCAAGGATTCCACCTGAGGTGGCTGTATCTCCAGCCAACACCACTGCCTTGTGAGGGGATTAATTCAGAATCCAACTGGAAATGTCACCTGCTAAGCCATCCATATGCACAATGGATGACTAGCAATGAGCCCAGCCAAGTGTATCCATCCAAGGAGGGTGAAACTCATGGCTTTAAGAAGCTTTGGTTGTATGTAGAGACAAAACTGAACAAGCAGATTTAAAACCTGTTAAAAGTCCCTTTGCAATAGCTCAAGCTGCCATCAAAGTTTCTAGACACAAAATACATCTAGAACAATAACCACAAAACCCAAGCCAGCCTAAAGCAATTAAGGTGCATCATTAAAAAAAGAAAATTAATAACAGTAAAAAAATAAACCCCCCAGTCCCTCTTCTCTCCAAAGATGTCTCTTGAGCAGAGTTTCTTAGGCACATGAACTCCTGAAGTCACAGGTCTCCTGTAGAAGGCATTCACCACAGCAACAGCTCAAGCACGGGCACACAATGAAGGTATTCCAAGAATTTTTTGAAAACATTAACTGACAAAACCCAGCCAAGTTTTTAAGCTTGCCATCCAAGCCCCATGGATGGGAATATATTCTATAAACACAGATGTATCTCTAGAGACAATGATCCCAAACAGGAGATCCCCATTTACATCTATCCAACCTGCTGAAGGCTGAGTTTAATGGAAGGCACATTTCTGCTGCTTCTCTGGTATTATTAATTGCACTAACCATAGAATTGTTAATGAAACAGCAGTTAAATTGTTCATAACAACATTAAAACCACCGCCCCATGAAATGAAGTTCCCCTCTCAGATCTTCTCTCTGAACTGTGGGGAGTTTCACTGCACTGGTTAGAATGTTTAATAAAAGTTGATTTTTGAGTAAACAATTGTTGTAGCAAATGGATTGCTGCACTTATGTGCTCTTCTCTGTTGATCCCTCACACCTTCTCAGGAACACAGGCCTACACTTTCAGAATGATGGCATTAAGATGATGTTACCTTTTTGTCACCAGCTTCTGACCTCTGTCTTCCAGAAAGCACCTCCAGCATGTTGTGGAGTTAAAATATCCCCATTGTGCTCCAAATTATGGTTCTGTAAATAAAACCTGTCTTCATTCCTCTTGTGCTCCTTGTGCCTAACGTCCTCCCAATGGTTGGACATGAGTGATGGGGTATCTGGGGTACCTCCTTCACCACCTGCTCCTGGTTGTCCCTGTTGTGCTGTGAGACAGGTCACAACTCTTCTGGCAGGATGGGACAGCTGGCCAAAGAGATAATGATCCAAGCCAAGCATGATTTCATAATCCAAATGCTTAACTTTGAGTAAAACCTAACTAGTTCAAGCACAAATTAAAGGACAGGAATGGGAAGTGAAAATGAATAAGTAAACCAACAGCCCAAACGCATCAATATTTACTAAATGGGAAAGAAATTATAGATGAAGAAATATAAATGATGTATCACGAAGCTTAGGAACATTGTAGGGGAACTTCAAGACATCAGGAAAAATCTGCAGCTCGTAAAAACAAAAGTTTAATGAAAAATTGTTTTCAGGGAGCTCTTGGGTTGGTTGGTGTTTGGTTTGTTGGGTGGTATTGGTGTTTTTTAAAAAAAAAAACAACATTGCAACAAACAAAATCTTAGGAAAGTTCAATGTGTGATTTTGATCTGTGTTTGGGAAGCAGCAGGGCAACGTGCATATGTCTGATGATGATGAAGAAGCTTTTTCCAGTCCATTAGTAACAAAGGCACATGTTAAACAACATCTAGGAGAGATAAACATTTAAATTCAGCAGGCCTGGATAACTTGCACCTAAGAGCACTCACAAGGGCTGGCTGAGAAGGTCTGTGTGACTATAGCCAAATGCCAAAGCTGCCCTCAAAGAACAGACTCAGCCCAGACCTCCACTATGGCAGCCTGAATTTTTGGCAAAGAACTAATGGGGTGGAAGATTTGAGGATTAAAAGAGGTAAATAATCCCACAGGAATTCCCAGTACGTGCTGCTGAGGAAAGGTTAGCACAACTCTTTGCTGTATAAACTGAACAGCAAGGAAGGACAAGAACACAATACTCCTTTTCTACGTGGTACTGGCAAGACTTGTGCTGTGACACTGATGCCAGGCATTTTAAAAGGGCAATAAAGGCCCAGGGAAGGTGTGGAAAGGAAGCTTAAAAGCAATTAGAGGAGTTTTGCATCCTTCTGGAGCAAGGCCTGGATGTCTTCACACTAAGGTTACCCCAGTAGACACTAAACACCTATGTTTAGGCAACTCAATCAGGTGTTGAAGGTCTTCAGATGTACTCTGCTATACAGAAATCCAATCTAGAAGAGAACAAGACAAAGGAAACCTGCAGAAATTCAGAACTCTCTCCAGGGTATCTAAATTAATAGCCAGGGCAAGGGGAGATAGATGTGCTGACTTTTCCATCCCAGCTCCTGAAGAGTTCAGCAAAGTGTGAGTTATGCTTTATCAGAAACAGGTTGTTGGACTCAACTTACTGGAGGTAACTGGTGAAAATGAGTTGCTTTCAATCACTGGCCAAATAAAATAATCTACCCTTCCCATCAGGGATTGCTCTCATCTTAATATAGCTACAACTGCACAGACTTCCTGGGGTTCTCATGTCAGCTCTTGGCCCAGGCACAGGGACTTTACATTCCACTCTGATTTTCTCAAAGAGCTGCTGGCTTCTCATCGTGGAAGCCCACTCACTCTTGCTGCTCTACATTTGGAGATGAAAAGAGAAAAACCCACCACATTAAACTAATGAAGTCTCAATAATGTTCTGAATTTCAAGAGGAGGAAATGCTGCACAGTAGTCCTTACAAACGCCACTTCAGGGGCATAACATCTTTTTTTTTGTTAGAAAAAGCCTGAACAAGGTCTAAATATCTGTGTCATGAAGCAAGAAGAGTCAAAGCAAAGTCATAGGGATACTGCTGGAGCCACTAAGTGTTGCAAATTCCCAAGGTTTCATCAGGAAACCTGGGGAATTTCTGCTTTGTCCTGGCATGGGGAGTGCATCCCAGCCAATGGAGGAGCTGCAGCAGCAGGTTTTGGGTCCTCTCCATTGCACAGAAGAAAAAGATACCAAACATCTGCAATCCCGGAGACAAATAAATGAGAAATCCAACTTTTTCACAATCATTTCATGATTTTTGCTGCTCATTTTGCTTCTTTAGATTTTGGGATTGCCAAAAGTGACTAGTAGCTATTGGTATTCCACCAGTGCAGACTGGTGGCATCAAGGTGGTCTCCACACACAAGAATAGACCCAGACCTGCAATCCAGGAGACAAATAAATGAGAAATTCAACTTTTTCACAATCATGCTGCTCATTTTGCTTCTTTAGATTTTGGGATTGCCAAAAGTGACTAGTAGCTATTGGTATTCCACCAGTGCAGACTGGTGGCATCAAGGTGGTCTCCACACACAAGAATAGACCCAGACACAGCACAGCTCAAGGTAGAATTCATTTGTCTGATGCTTGCTGCCCAGTCCCACATGAAATCCTCAAGTAGAGCTGGGACAGCACGTGGACTGGCTGGTATGAGAAAGGGCAGATGGAGACCCATGCCCTCTGCACAGGCACCAGGACCCCCAAGCTGTCTGAAAGGGTGCAAGGCCCTACCCATGGGCTGCTAAATCAAACCTCAAAGTTCCCATGACCATAATTAAGTGACTAGAGTTGGATGCCTTGATGTGCAAACCAGTCTGGCCTTCAGGATATTTTCAGAGGACAAAAGGAAGGACTGGATTCAGACCTTCCTAATGGATGAAGGATGCTGGGAGTCTAGCTGTCCTTTGCATAATATCCTCCTCTATTCCAGTGCATGGAGAAAGAATTCCATCTCAAACAAAGCAGTTGTCCTGCTGTTACAAGGAAGAGACACCATTCTTAGTTTTCTTTATGGCCTTCTGGTCTTCAAAGCAGGGACATTCATCAATTCTGGGTTTGCTGGACCCTTCAAGCCCAGGCTGGGAATATTCAGCCAGGGACACAGCAAACTCTGGCTACATCTGCCAATTATGAACTATTTGGACATGCTTCACCTAAGGAAAACAAATTGATTGTGCAATTCCTCCAACTGCAGATGTGCCTTGAGACAGCGTTTCAAGCCACTATCTATCTCAGATGCCCCATCCATATAAAGGAGGGTTGACCTGTACATGGCTTATCAGACTCATCTGGGTGTTAATCTGGGAATACAGACCCAGAACACATCTGCAGTGCTGGGATTTCACAACCCAATTGTTTTGCTCTTCCTGGGAAGAGTTTAACCTTTCCCTTGAGGCTCATCTACGGTCAGAGCTGAAAATGCATCTCAGCAGCACAAGCTCCTACTGCCATGGCAAGGGCTGCTCCAGCTAGGGAAGATCTTCCTGACAAGGTAGTACAGGTTATGAGGAACAAGCACCATGTCTGAGGACAGGAAAGTCTTCCCAGCTCCACAGCCTGCCAGCTAGACAAGTGAAAAATGAAGATATTCTGTTCAGCAGCCCACTGCAATGAAAACATCGTGTCCACCATCATCTGGTTCTTGCCATTAACTTCCCTGAACTGGGTTTTCTGCCCCAAGGGGTTCCATCCTGCCCAGAACATCCCATTCCCAGCCCTGCCCACATTACCAAGGGCTGCTATTTGTAGATGAGGATTTATGGCAGAAAGCACAAAGTTGGAATGCTTGTAAATCACAGATAAACTGGCACTGAGGCACGGCTGTGCCTCGTGCACCCCTCCCAGGTTTATCAAGCTGTGAGCATTTTGGAGACCAAGCAGCTTCTGTAAGGGTGGAAATGTGGTTTTGACTCCTCATTTCACTCCTAAAATACCCATGTGTGGGATCAAAGGAGTCACCCAGAAGACAGCAGTGGCACAGGATGAGGAGAGAGAAGCAACAACAAAGCCTACAATCAAATCCTAGTACCTTATTATGGTGCACACGTTTTAATATAAAGCCTATTATTGAAATAATCATAGCTGTGTTTACTATCACTTGTAACTGAGGTGCTTTCCATGCTCCCTGGCCTCTAGGGAAGGAGGGAGACCTCTTCTCAACCTGGGCAAGGAGCCATCCACCACTATGCCTGTCCAGCTAGACATCCCAAACTGGCCTTCTTCAACTGCTTTAGGAAAATGAAACTCAATGATCTTGCCCTGGGTTTATTTACAGCCACACTCCAGACTATAATTGTGATTACACAGGCTGGAAATACTCTTGTGGGTGAATAAATGAAATTAAAAAGAACATCTTAATATAATAAATCTGCAAGACCTTTGAGAGTTCTGGATGGTGTTTATTAACTTGCTGCATTTCTGGTCCAGCTGCTCTTCTTCTGCCTCAGCCTTTGGGAAAGAGACGTGTCATTCTTGTCCTTGGGGATCCAATTTGGTATCAGACAGCTGTTATTAGAGTTATTTGACAACACCAACTCATGCCACAGGCTAAAGAGCATGACCAGGTAAGACCAAGCAGTGTAAGCAAAGAGAAGAACATCTTGACTTTTTTCTAGGTGTACATCCATTTTCTACAAACACAGATAAATGTCCCCTAGGTTTAGCCCAGCACCAGCTCCAGGCTTTGCTCCACAAAGTTAATGCAGCATATGAAAAGAGCAGAAAATAGAGGGAAGTGCTTTCCTCAGCATCAGAGAGCATCAAACTGCACAGCTCTTCTCTGGAAAGCCAGCACTTAAAAGACAACAAAGGTCAAGGTTGGAGCCCCAAATTGCAGCAGGCCCCTGGGATGGCACAATTAACTTCTTAACGTGTGGAGGCAAAGCAGGGATGTCTTACTGGTCCTTCTGCCAAGGAGATGTGAGAAAAAATAGCCCAACACTTCTAAGGAGTAGGGAAATGACTCCAACCTGGGATCCAAGCCACTGTGGATTAAAACTCTTTGGAATGAGAAGACCATCTCTTTCTTTTTTTTTTTTTTTTCTTATTATATCCACAGTAATTTGCTTCTTCAATGGCACAAAAATTAAATCCAGCTGGAATGGCTTTTTAATTAAAATCATACTTTGCTTATCAGAGTGAGAACACTTAACTGATTACAAAAGGAACATGGAAACCTCTGGCATCCTGCTCCCCCTTCTCCAGCCAGGCTGTGCAGCAAACTCAGCCTGCTAAACCACGTGTAACCCTTTGGAGACTGCCCCACACGAGCTCTCCTCACCCTGGTTATGGACCAGAAAAAGTCATGCAGGACAGAGAGAGACTCTCTAAGGAGGTATGTACAAAAGGGTGCTCTCTCTCCAGCTGAAGATGCTGAGATCATCCATGTTTTAACTTGCTGAAAATTCCCTATAGATGCAAAGAATTTCTATACATTTCATTTCAGCTCCTTGGCTGTGCTTTTATTTATCTTCATGGACAACTGAAAGGTTTCCTACTGTCTTGAAACGGCCTTCAGGCCTTCAAACCATACACCTGACCCATTCCTAGCAGATACTCCCCCACCATCCCACTCCAATGGTGAAGGACTTCTTATTTTTCCCCCAGCCCTATCAGCCAGGCTTGTTGCCAGCATCCTTATTGTGACAGAGACCTCAGCAGAATTCAAAGGTCACGATCCAAGCAAGGGTGGGACACAAACTTTGCCACCCACTCACCTTGAGATGTTCCCTGAGGAACGTCTCACCTGCCACATTCTCTGGGCTATGGAGAGTGCTGCTGTTGCCTGTGCTATATTTGAGGTTCAACCTTCCAGGGTTGTTCCCATAACCATTTCCAGAAGCATTAATCCCACAGTCAGCTCCTCAGACAGCAGAGCAATGCTAACGTCAGCGAAGCTAAGCTGATTTGTTCTGGCTGAGGATGCTGACTGCAGGGTAGGACTTTCCCAAGCACAACTAGTAGTTAAATTCCCAGGGCTGAATGAATATGTGACCCAGCATCTGAGTGCTTTTATCTTTCTGTTTTCAGTGCCAGCTCCTCCTAGGGAAAGGGACGTTGAGGCAGATGCTAGAACTGAGGTCTTGAACCCACGCTGTTTGCAATGATCCTATGGGACTTCCCATCAGAAGAGAACTGTCACAGGAACTCAGGGGGATTTTCATCAGAGATAGAAAGGACACCAGATGCTATTTCCATGGAGAAAGTTCCTCTGGTTTTAGCTCCAGTAAAATCACTGCAGCCCAAAGATGCTGGATTAGAGGTTGAAATAACCAACTCATGGACAAACCTGCTGGAGAAGTGGCAAAGCTGCAGTACTGGGAGGTCTATATGGAACCCTAGAGAGATCCTGCCCACGTCTCATCAAACCAGCAGCTTTCCAAGCTCATCTGCTTCCATCTCCTACCTCCACCAGCCTCAAAGCCAAACATGGATGTGGCTCAAAGCCTGGGAACCTCCCATTCCTGCACTGGCAGGTGGATCCATCCTGCAGCAGTGCCTTGCTCCTGCTAAAGGTGGTTTTGCCTTGACAGGTTGTTCCTTCAGCAGGATGGGAACAGTATCCCACCAACTGCTCTCCCTGCAGAGCAGCTGAGTAACATACACATCATATAGGAAAGCTCCTTCTGAGACAGTCCACGCATCCCTTTCAGAAATGGGCCAACCTCCACCAGAAAAGAAGTTGGTTTTCTGGCTCTCAGCGAAGCTCTTGGCAGGTTGTTCTCACATCACTGCTTCAAACCTTCCCACACCCAGCCAAATTCGACCCTGTGGAGAATTGGCAACCAGCCCTTTGCTTTAGAAGATGCTGCCATTCCCTGATCTTATCACGAGGGCAGGTCTAGGGGGTAGCTGCATCATCCCCATGACACCAATTTGCAGAGCTCATCTAGCCAAACACTAACTACAAAGTCTTTATGATGCAGGCAGACAAAAGTGAAAAGAAAGAGGCAAAGGACAAGCAAAGGATGGACACTGGTCTCACCTCCAGCCTGGGTTTTAAGCTTTCAGCTGCAAGATCATCCCTAACAAAGTTCATTTACAAGAGCCTGGAACTGAATTAAGAGCTTCTCAGCTCCATCCTCTGCCTGAATCCTTGCCCCTCTCCAGCTGCAGCTGAATTTATTGGTTCATCTCCTTCTCCTCATGGTTACCTCAGTGGATGCTGTTCCTTGCCTGTACTTCTCCTCAGGCTACTCCACAAGGGAAATAAGCATTTATTTTTAGGTGCATTGTACTCTGACTTGTTGGCCTCTCCTCCCAGGGCTGCAGTATATATTTAAGACTTGTTTCCTGAGCTGACAGCCCAGGAAGCTCGAGTGGTAAACTGGCAGAGAAGAAATAATGACAAAGTAGAGGGGCACCAACCTGCCAATCCTGCTAGAAACAGAGGGTTGACTTTTCAGCAGCCCTGTAGTGGGGAAGGAGTCGAGCCTGAATCAAAGGCACAGTGGCTGTTTTATGATGATGATGGTTTCAGTTGTGCAATAACAAACCCTGTCAGATCTGCAGCAGAGAGGAATGGGAGGATAAATACAGTATTAGAGCAATATGAAGGGAAAAAACCATGCTGGGAAAAGGCAGTACAGGAGAGACAACAGCATCTAGGCTGCTCAGCTCGCCCAGCACAGACCTAGGAGTGCTACAGCCCCAGGATGCTCCTAGACAGTGGTGATCCAAGTGGGACCAGCACAGCCAGTGACCAATCCACACCAGAATTCAGCTCAAATGTGGGTTAGTTCTACAGTGGCTCTGCCTAAAGGCTGCAGCTCCTCACCCCTCTGCAGCTGGAGTCCACAACTCCTGCCCTCAGGTTTCCCTTGCCTGTTGCTCCCAGCTGCCCTGCCACACACTCCTAAAACCTTCTTCTCTCCAGCCCTCACCCTATCCCCAAGCAAACACCTTGCTGGGATCACAGGTCCTGGCTGATCCCTGAGACCTCCATCACAGCTTGCAACAGCTACTTGGACTCTCTTCCCTTCTGCTTCTCTTTTTCCAAAGAGTAAATAGTGCTGTCAAGCCTTTCCTTTAGGAAACCACCACCTTTACTCAGCTCTTCTTCCACAGCTGAATTTAGTATTCCTGGAAGATGTCCCTCCAATAAATCCTGCCTTTGTTTTACCTGCCTGGAGCTACAAGATGGAGCAAAAACATTTAAACAGACAACTAAAGCTGCAGCTTTATAGCTAGGTTTATAAGTATTTCCAGATGCTTATTGGTCCCTTAAGACATTTCTGAAGGCTCAGGTCAAGTAGACCCAAAGGCAGCAAGGTCCAACTTTTAATTTCCTTTCCATCTACAAACCCATCAAGGCTTGGCTAGCAGAGTTGAACCCCCAGAGCTGTCTGGCTCTGGGAACAGCTTCCTAATCAGGAAAAAAAAAAAGTGAACTTCAAGAAGTGGAAGGTAAATAACCATACAAATGCCACAGGAGCCCTGTGTTGGCAGAGACCTCAAGGAGACAGAGAGGTTATTCCTGCCTCACATCCCCAAGCCTGCAGGAGCCAAATGAAACAACAATGAAGGTGGAAGGCACAAATACACATGCCAGCATTAGGAAACTCTTCCTCGTGGCATGTAGATTGAGTTGTAGTGTAGATCATGTACTTCAGCACTTCAGCCACTGACACCCAACCTCACATCTCCAAAAGAACAAGGGACCAAGATGAATGGATCCCTAAAGGTAACATCTCACACCACAGTTTTATTAATTGCTATGATGGCCATGACCAGCTCCTCATATACAATTTTTTTTTTTTTAATCTGACCAACTAGTACAGCTAGAGGTAGAAAAAAAGCATTTGAAGCTCTTTAACTCTGGAACACACTCAGGAAATTCCAGGCTCCACATAGGTCTGAAACAACTGTTCTGAGTTTAGTCAGATTTGTTAATTACAGGGGGAAAAAAAAAAAAAGAAAGAGTAATTAGCACCTGCAAAGGAGATAAATCACTTAGCCAGGGAGGAGCTGGTAGAACCATCAGACCTTGTAGGACTGCAGGGGTGGGCAAGAGTCATCTTGCCTCTGTGACAGCAAGAAAGCAGCAGGTGGTGAGATGTGAAGAAAACTGTGGCCTGTCATAAAAATCCATGTCTCCATTGAGCCTGAGTCTTTGAATGCCCAGCAGAACCACAAATGTTAATCTGTGGGCTTGGCTTTCAGAGATAAGTTGTAGGTCTGCAGCTCAGAGGATGGTAGGGATGGCTTAGCAATAAGCCACTCTCCAACCAGCAGACTTGGCTTTCATCTTGTCCTCCTGATAAACATCTTCAGGCTAAACCTGGAGCAATTGTTATTCAGCTTTGCTTCTCTTTCAGACCTCAGGAAGTATTGCTGGGCCTGAAAGTGTACATTTATATTTTATATTTATAAATATATAT
>NW_008582101.1:0-803 GCF_000691845.1 Merops nubicus
AAAAAAATCCAAATGGGTAAAAATAATTAAAAAGGAATTGAAAAATTTAAAACAGGAATGGATTAAAAGTAAAAACAAAATTTGGGTATCTTCATCATCACCTATAAGCCAAAGATTAAAGAAATAGTATGAATAAAGATCAAGAAGTTGGCAAAAATTAATACAAACAGCTGATAACTGGTTTAGAGATAGATTCTAGCTATTCATTTTGCATCTTTTTTGGCTAATAATGAATGAAGGGTTCCTGTTGTGTCCATAGGAGTATATCCACACACCCCATGAGCACCTCTTTATCTTCAGAGCACGAAACTAAATTTCATCTCGGCCAGATACCACCTTCGCCACCAACTAAAGCTGACTCTCTAATCACAGGAGCTTTTGTTTGTACCATCCTGAAACATTTTACAGGTTCTCTTGCTCTTGGCTGGAGAGTGACCCATAAAAAAAATCAAAGTTTTTGTGGCTGAGCATGTGTCCACTTAAAAAAGGACTTCAGAAGAAATGCTTCCTTCTGGAAAGAGCTTAGAGATGGATTCAGTTAACTCTGTACTGGCAACCTGTAAATAAAATCCTGCCTTTCTTCTAAGATGTGTGGAAGAAAAGAAAGAAAACCAATTAAAAAAACGTATTTTTCTCTCCATTTCTCCATTAAACTTTTGGATTGATTACAGAGATACCCTCAAAACGACTACTCACAGCCTTTTCCCACAGAATTTAGGTTTTGCAACCTGAATTTACTTGGCTGTGGTTCTACCAAGTTCTTTTTCCTTGTCTTTTTTTTTAAATTTATCATTACTGTTTTA
>NW_008582102.1:0-14231 GCF_000691845.1 Merops nubicus
ATCTATTACTGTTCTTACCCCATATCATAGCAGATGCTGGTTTTTAATTCAAAGGTATAATGTTGTTTATTTCATATGCATATTTAAGATTAGTGTAAGTAAAAAAAAAAAAAAAAACCTCTGTAAAAAAAGAAAGTAAAGATTATCCATTGTGTTATATACACCAAAAGGAAATTAAAGGGAACATTGGCATTTAGTTCAGTATGATATTGGACTAATCTGTAGCTTTTTCATTTCAAAACATGAAATTCAAAAGGCATGCACAGCTCCATGAAAACAGTTTTGTAAGCATTTCACTAGCTGATGAACTATGTTAAGTTCAAGCAAGTATTCAGATGGTAAACTACCTATGTTTGTGAAAAATACTGTACATTTTGTTCTCCCAGATAGTTAATAAAAATTTCATCATGTATTATGAATATATATATCACAAATATATGCATCATTGTATTATAGAAAAGAGATCTCTGAACTTTAAACTGAATAATGATTGAAAAAAAGGAAAATTTCAAAAGAATTAAAAAGATAGGAGCAGAACATTGTAAAAAAAAAAAAACCTATTTTATGACCTGCCTGGTTGCAAAAAAAATCAAATACCTTTCAGGATTAATAGCATGCAGGAAAAATCCTTGTGAGCGATGAAACTTTTTGAGAAATGTGTGACAAATAAAGAGGACATTTTATCTAAAAAAAAAATAAACAAGAAGAAAAAAAGGTAGTTTATATTAAAAAGAAGCCCAAATATCTCTCTAATGAAGGAAATTGCCTTTATGACATGTAAACGCTCTGTTCTTGCTATATTATAAACATTTTAAGAAAAACAGTATAAACAAAAATTATCTAACACTTTTGTACTTTTTCTTCAGCCTCTTATATAATTTGAATAGCTGACTCCTGACACTACCATTTGCTCCTAAAAGGTTTTGTATTTAGTTTTAGCCTTTAAATGTATTCATTGTGAACTGCTTGTGTTTTCCTTTAAAATAATTTACTGTTGAGTTTCCAAGGTATTCAAAAAAGATTATTTATCCACCTTTCTTCATCTAAAAATTCTTTTCCAAGGTCTTTGCTATGTTGGAATAATTTGAAAAGTGACTTTTTATAAGTTAGATGAAAGTCACCTAGTCTTTTTTAACTTAGAGACATTTGAAACATGGGCTTTGAAAATTGGCACTGTAAGATAATTATGGCATGAAGCTGTGCATTGTGTATAACTTGGCCACATTTATCAAGATAAACTGTGAATGATTTATATCTAACACTAGAAGCAGCTGGGAATTACATCCATTTACATTTGGAGGGAATTCCCTGCTGGTGCTAGTGCTGGAAGTGCTTCAGATAAAGTGGGAGCTGTTAAACTTAGTAGATTATATTTAAATAATCAGATTTCAAGATAGAAGGTTATCTTTAGTTGCATTGAGGTAGATACTGAGCTAGGTTAAATTCTAGTAAGTCTGACAGGACCAACTGTGCATCAATTTTCTTCTAATGAATTAATAAGAGTATGACAGCTTGATTAATTAGATTTCAGCATGTCTTTTAGTGAGGTCCGTCATCACTGAATTTTAGAGATGTTATGGAATATTTTTGCATAAATAAATAACAGGTTAAAAGATAAAACGTAGAAGTATATGGTCATTTTTTTAGAGTGGAAGGACATCACCAGGAAAATACCCAAATCATCTGTGTTGGAAGTAATTCTGTTTAATATATTCAGACATAATATGAAAAAAGAGATTAAGATTGAGATGGAAAAATTTGCTAACAGTGTGTCATGGTTACAGGGACTGGGATCAATTTATCCTTATGTGAGTAGAACCACAAAGTGTGTATTCTATACCCTCTATGTCACTGCTCATGGGCTGTTAACAAACCATTGGTAGCCACTGCCCAGGACAGACCTCACACCCCAGGCTACAACAGATAAGGAAAGAGATCTGGGGAGATGTTAACACCTTCCCACCCAGCAGGAGGAGTCCTCCCTGTTAATGGGCTCATCCATGCCTTGCCCCATGACTCATCAGATGTCCCCCCAGGAGCTATTTCTGTTTAATGGACAGTCAAGGACCCACTGCATGACTCATAGAATAACATCAACCAATTGTGTGATGCTCTGCCCAGGGGGAGGAGCCAAGTGCTCCCACCTGGATATAAACTGGGGTTCAGGACAGCACAGGAGGCCTTACTCACTGGATTTCCAGTGGGCAAGAGCTACCAGATCTTTTCTGCGAGATCACTGCTTCATCTGGACTGCTACCACCACCCTAACTACAGAGTGTCAGGTTGTATTCTGACTCTGTCTGCGGCTTTTCTTTGTATTATTGCATTTATTTTATTTTTCCTATTAAATTGTATTTCTGACTTGGAGTGTCTCACTGGTTTGCTTTTAAACCGTTACACAGTGCTAAGTTGTTTTGTTCAGTGAAGTGGGAGACTAACATGAAGAACTGCAGAAGGATCTTACAAGATGAGATGACTAGACATTGAAGTGATGTGGAATTTAATATAGGCAAAAGTGATGTGCTACATTGCAGTCTATGCTAACTGTACACCCGAAATACTATGCTCTAACATCATTTTAGAGAATTGAAGGAGTGGAAGTAGGGAAACTCATGGGCTGAGGTAAAGACAGTTTAATAGGCAAAGAAAAAGCTGTGCATGATAACAAAGCAAAACAAGGATTTCAGTCACTGCTTCCCATTAGCAGGCTGGTGTTTTGCCATTTTCAGGAGAGCAGGGCTCCATCATGTTTAGTGGTTACTTGGGAAGACAAACACCATAACTCTGAACATTCCTCCCTTCTTCCTTCTTTGCTCAGCTTCTCATCATTGGTAAGTTAGAGACAGTTTGTTCCCTCACAACATTGTGTGCACCTCTAGCCTGCTTGCTGACACGGCAGCAGAAAAAAAGTTTTGTTGCTGTTCAAGCACTCTTCAGCAATAGCTAAAGCACCAATGTATTGCCAACACTGCTTTGGTCAGAAATCCTAACACAGTACCATATAAGATACTATGAAGAAACCTAACTCTAAAACCCCAACTCTAACCCCAGCCAAAACAAGCGAAAAAGTTAATGTATTTTTAACATATGAATGTTGCCATGACTCGAAAATATTTATTTACATCAAAGTAGCAAATTGTGAGAGACTGCAAAGGAAGAGATGGCCTATGGTGGGAATATATCTATAGAAATTCAATTAACAGAGTTTTAAGACTTGTATATATTCCTTTCTGTGATGGGCTGGCAATGGGAGTTGTCCTTTGGGGCAATTAAAACCTTAGCTGAAAATGTTTTTATAATGAAAATGTATTAATGCATCATCCTCACATCTACTGCAAGCAAATCTACTACTAGATATACTCAAGCAGTATTTGCCTGCTAATATAATTTAGTAGAAAAAAGTGCTTCATGAGAGCTTCAAAGTCTTATTTAGCTAGTTGTTGTATGGAAAACTGCATGGTTAAAATAAGTTTGCCAGTATTTGTGGCTACCACAAGAAGGCTTCATTCTGGTTTAAGGCTTTTCATTTAAGGCTGGGGTGCTTTAAAATCAAATGCTTTTAAGAAATTCTTAAGCTAGGGAATCAGCAGTCCTGTCAGATAAGGGTATTGTTTCTCCTTAGTTGTTAATTACTTTTTCAGAATGAGTTTGTGGTTTGTGAAGTATTCAGTGAATTATTCCTCTGAATTAATTCAAAGGCAACCCATTACCCTTAAGCTGATTTGATTCCAAGCTGAACACCAGATTGCTGGCATCATGAAGTGCCTGCATAACTAGAAATATATTTCTTGCTATGCACTATGGTACTCTGATTGCTTCATCCATAATACATGCCGAGACCACTGTGAACACCAATAATTCAGCACCAAAATAACAACATTTTCATAAGGAAGCAAAAATTCAGCTGTACATGGTGATATCCACATAATAAAGCCTACACTTCCTGACCTACATGCAATCAAATGGGGATTCAAAGGCAGCTGAACAAAATGAGAGATTGGAGCTCCAGACTGAAAAGGGTATCAAATTTTCGTGCCTGATTGCAATGTTTGTCACTTTATTCTAGGCACTGTTGGTGCAGTGTTGATGAAGAAAGCACTCTTGAAAACTTTTACCGAAAGATGCGTCTAAAGGATGGAAATTGATGAAGTGAGGCTGAGAAAAAACACAAAGCTCAAATTCATTTAAGTCATAACAACTTTGTGTATACTGCCCAGTATAATTGATGAATGATGGGGAAATGTCATGCATATACAAATTTTGCTGCCCAGTTTAGAGAAAAGAAAGAAAAGGAGCCAACATTTTAAGGGGAAAATGCTTAATGTGTTAAAGGGGGAAGACGATTTATTTCATTAGGTAGTTTAGTAATATGCAATTTGAATATCTTTGGCCAGTGTGAACAGATTAATTTTTTTCTTTTCCATTTCTATTGGGCTTTAAAAAAAAAAAAAGTGCTCATCTTTTCACATCTAATGCATTCTTCAGAAATGAGGGCATAAATGTGATAGATCAGATTTTGATCAAAATTTAAAATATCTAAAAACAATTATAAAATTATTAGAATTGTTAAGTTTTTAGAGGAAAATATACTTGTAGTTTAAATAGATATGCCTAAGAGAAACTAATTACAAAAATATTTTCCCTTAATCATTCTTGTGAAAAACTGTTAAGATCCAGTCTCTTCTAGCAGCAGAATTAGTATTTTTAACAAAGCTAGACAAGCACAGTTTTCTAAGTAGGTTGGGGTTTGTACAGCTTTATATTAATAAGTTCTAAAATACACCTTTTCAAATAACCATTTTTACCTCCATATGGCTGTTCCATATAATGTTCCAGCAATGTGGAAGTGAAAAAGGTACAAGAAATTCTGGAGTACCATCATGATCACTGTGAGTTCCTAATTCTGTTTAAATAAACTTCTGTGTACATACATGACATAATTCCTTTCAAAAACTAAGCTTCTTGCCACAAAACATAGCTAAATGCCTAACTTCACTTTTACTGTTCTTCCCAGTTAGTCAGTCCCATCTTTATCTTTCCCAGCTGACATTTTTTATATCTATTTCAAGGTAAAAATATTTTTTTTCACTGGACATGGTGGCTTTGCCCAGCAGAAAATGTACTGTGGCTAGTGATATATTTAGAAGATAAACTTAAAGGGAAGTTCAGATGAACTGAAGCTAGACACATAGCTAAGTTATGTGTTTTTGTTTGTTTGTTTGTTTTTCCTGGTTATTTTTTATTAGCCATTAATAAAATGTATCTGTTTCCAATCTTTGACTCACACATCTGAGATAGGGACCTAGAGCCAAAGAGAGGAATTACTGTTGGACTTAGGCAGAAATCTTTAGAAGTTCAAATCTTGACATAAACAGACATATTGTTTTCGTAATCTGTTTGACACTGGGTGATGGAATTTGTAAATCCAGATGACAGACTACCTGATCATAAGTAAATGTGCTCAAAGGGACTCCTCCGTCCTGATGTTCCCTGTGAAATCTTACCTCACATTAACTGAAGCTCAATTAATCAATCAAATCAATCATTCAGCTTCACACTGAAGCTCAGTCATCAAAACCTAAGTACCAAAAATACAGTTGTGTCAAGCAGTGAGTATTCACCTCATACAGACAGATGCAAATGTAAAATCTAAGAATTCACACAGACAATTTTATTGAGTACATTCATAGTTTTGTTCACATCCATTCACCCGTTTCGCAGTGGTACCTTCCATGCCATGTATCTTATGCCCCTTAGACATGAAAGCAGAGACAAGAAATGGGACTATCTGAACCAAATCCATCCCTGGGGTCCTTTGCTGTCAAAACTATTAAAAAATGACTGCTGTAGCACTGAGGAGGAGAGATTAAGGAAGCCTGAGCTGTAAAATTATGTCTTTCCTATCATTCTCACCACAGGTTAGCACAGAGGAAAAAAAAAATAAAATCAGTTTCGAAGGAAAATAAAACCCCCAAACATATTGAAATCAAATCTGGTCTTTGATATCTGGGATTTGATAAAATTGTAATTGAACTGAAACATTCTATTTTGTGGGTGTGTCTTTTTTTTCTGACTAAGCTTAAATTGTCCTTCCTTAAACTATAATTAATTTCCATGTCAATGTACTGTCTCAATCAATCCTCTTTTCCATTTTTAATCCTCTTTCTGTTACATTTTTTTTTTTATCTTTATCTGATACTTATGGTATGATAAAAGATGTAAAATAATTAATTCCTAAACTTCTGAGAATGTGGTATTCCTTGGAAAGAAAAAAACAAACAAACAAAGCAGGCAGTCAGCTAACTCATGTAGAGAAAGAAGCTGAGGATCAGAGAAAGCATGAGGAAGATGAGTTTGACCAAAGTGTTCTGATTTCCATTTAAATTGCTATATTTTCTGAAAGACACAGAATATGACAATAAATCTTATATATGTCTTAGACAACAGCTCATTTCCTAAGAAAAGTTAACACCAGTAAGAATTCTCCTTGTCTAGGGAAACACATGATCCCATTATTTTTCCTGATGACATATACTCAACACAACTCTGGAGAAGTAAAAATAGCAAAAATAGTTCTAGCTGACACCACTCTGGCTGGTGCAGCTTAGTTTATTTAGCATTACATGTTTTCTTTTAATTTCAGTTTGCTATCACTATGAGACTCTGGGGTGTTTCATTTTAATGATACACAATTTCATAAAGACCCCATCTGAAATGCTGGGGTTAAACCCCCAACCCTGAATGAGGGCTGGCATATGGATGATATCCACAACCAGGTAAGAAAGACCCTACTGATTGGTTTTCACCCAGAGTTTGGCCAGCCTTGGGTAGGAACTAATTGGGAGATCACCACCAGGTGCCCCCACCTTCCACATGAACTTGGAGGTAGGGCAAGGAGCCACCTCTATAGGAACCAGCACTGCCTGCAGTAGTGTTGGGAGGTTTGTTTGTGTAGGGTATGTGTTGGTTCTGGCTATTGGAAGGGCTCCTTGACCCTTTGTGGCAAGTGGATTTCCCAGAATGGTGGAAGCAAGATCATGACTGTCTCTCTCTGGGAAGCTGCTACATAATTGGACTCATTGCTTTGGCTGATTCCATCTGCCATAGCATGGTTCTGGAGTCAGCTTGCTCCCTTCACACAATATGCTGTAGGTAAGTGCATTGACTTGTTCCTCCCTCTGCTTGTCTGGCACCTTGTGTTGTTGATATACGACTGTGTGGGATGGAAGGATTTTTCATAATGCCTTTTGTGACAACAAGCAATAATCCTGTAACGCTGCCTGCTGGACCTGGGATAGAACTGCTATGGAAAATTATGGAAAGTTCTTATCTTGATAAGAGGCAGTATAAAAGCTGACATTTCCTGTTTTGTTGGGATTCGCCATTTTGAGCTCACACCGAGACACATCCGAGAGACCTCCCCTCTAACCCAGGTAAGCTGAGCTTTTGCCTTCCACTGGGGTTCCAATGGAACTAAACGGATTCCAGATGGTTATGTAATATCTATCTGAGGGCTGAGTTTATAGTCAAGCCTTAGTTTTTCTAGATAGGTCAGAGAAACTAGTTACCTCACCAAAGGATGCAGCTTCCTAGGTTTAAGACTTATCTGATGGAATTAATCATCCTGTCAGTAAAAGGTGCATCTCTCCCTTCTTCCCACCTTTCCCATCCTCTCCCCCTCATGTTTCTGTTTGTCTGATTCATTTGACTCAGTGATTTAAAAAAGTCACAGATGTAATTTTGTGGCTTACTGATATTCATTCCTGGCTACAAGACTGAAGGGAAATCAACTTCCTTCCATCCCTCCTTCCCGCTTTTCTAAAACAAACAAAATGCTTTTATTTTTTTCCTAGAGTGCTAATGACTAGTTTGGTAATGGTTGATGCTGGGTCACCTATCAGGGAAGGAATCTGATTTAGTTGGATTGCACACTTATTGATAAAATGTTTGCCATCACTTAAGAGCAGTGCGTAGACTACATGGACTCAGACACTAAAACACTTAAATGAGTGATATGTACAGTTTTACAAATCACACGATATCCGCATTCCTCGAGGGAGCTGGCATGAGCCAGGAGGAAGGTCCTGCCATGGGGCTATACAGCTGGGACAAGGTTGCTGAGTATGTAGAATTTTCTCTGACCCATTCCCCATGCTCTGTCCTGTGGTTTTTTATTTTTTACTTGATACTCTGAAACCTCCCTACAATGACAGAAGCAATTGGCTATGGGGTGGGGTAGGAAATGTTCAAATCCTGTCTGGAACGTGCATGTCCCCAGGGTGCTTGACGCTGATCAGGCTGTAACCTCTAGTGTAACCTCTAGAAGGCTCTCCATACCTTTGCAGTTGTTTCAGGAACTGGTGGGTTGTGTATGCTGCAGGAGCTTCTCTCATCTTGTAACTAATTGACTTCCCTGTGCCAAAAAAAAACATTACCAAAAGCTCATATGCTACTGCAGTGGTCAGCCAGGCTCAGGCTATGACAACCATCACAGTGCTTCAGTGCTAGGCTGAAGATGTTACTGATTAGTTTGGTGGCATTGCCCCTGCCTTAAGTATTTGTAAAGTTTTTGTTGTGGGTGTATTTACTTATGTGTATTGGGTTCATAAGACTTTCGACCTTATTAAAGGGGAATACGCAGTATAACTGAAGTGGATTCCTTTAGAAGTGCATTCTACATGCATTTGGTTATTTCTTTCAGTTGCTCAGATCAATGTATGAAATTATGAACCTTTCACGTGATCTCCTTACTTTTTATTCCAAAGGCAATCCTTTGACTTCTTGAACTTGCTGTTTCACACACACTTGGTTTATGAAGCTTAGTGGTGAGGTCTTGAGAGAAACTCTTTTCCTCTTTTAGTTTTCTGTGTTCACCTGTTCCTTTGATCTTTGAGACACTGTCTCCTTTTTGATGTCACATGAAGAAGGAGGCAGATCAAAAAAATGTAGAAACAAAAGAGTTGGAAAATTGACAAAGCAGTGGAAGGGCTGTGACAAGAAAATAATACTAGCTTTAATCAGTTAAGAGATACTAGATTGTTTCTGCTGCAGATGTAATGATTCAAATAAAGCAGGTATAAAGGACTGGGCTTGTGGCTAAATAGGAGTGATCTAGTTCTTAGTCACCACTCTTCAACATTACCTATGAAAGTTTTTTGAAAGTATCAGTCACTTTATAGTATGTACCTGTCTTATGCAGTGGATGTGTTGGAGCTTAAGGATAATTTTGAATTGTATCATAGTGAGTTTAAACAATTTTTGGTGGTAAGACGAGCATAAAACCATTCACCATTAAAACTACCTAAATTAGTAGGTAGGATATATTCAACAAGAAATAGGTGTATATAGGTATAGTCACCATTTACAAACCATTTAGAGCAGGTGTTGTATTGTGTTTGCCTATTTTCATTTGACATCACTAGTTTGACAGCTCTAAAGCAGAAAGGAACACATTGTAAATAACTCTTCACTGCAGTTATATTTTGGGGTGAGCGTATCTTAAATCTGGATTTACACAACTTTGCTTTCAAAAAGTTTTCAAATAGAAGTTCTTAGTGAAGTTCTTTAAACACATAGTGACTTTTTTTGTATAATTCACAGATGATACAAAGTAGATTTCTGTTGTACATTTCTTAGACTTTTAAGTGTTGAATTCACTTTATTTGAAATACTAATATCATCATTTGAAGGGGAAGAAAGGTACACAAACCACAGAAAGAAAATCAGGAAGTTATAAAAAGACAGTCATCCTGCAGCACTGTTTCATAATTCTCAATATTTGCCTGACAGTTGAACTTGGGTTTCATAATTGGCTTTTGTTGATAAGACTGCTATGCAGAGAAAAACAAGACATGGCTAATTAAACAGGTGAGAGAATCTGCTTTATTTGGTTATCTCAAGTTTCAAGAATTGAAATGCACACAAAGGAGAAAAATATTTTTAATCCGTATGCTCCTCTCTGAAATAAAAACTAAGTAAAAAGTACACAAAAAGTCAAGATAAAAGGATTATTTATCTGTACAAAATACCTGCCAAATAAAACATGATTTCCAGAAAAAGACTATTTTTTAAGACTGTAAATAGATCACAAATTAACATCATCATATTTAGATAATATTAAATATGTGAAAGAATTAGTAATCAAAGATAATGTTATGTAGAGGTTTTAAATACAAGAGGGACCAAACATAAATTATCATCTTCTGTGGAGATGATGAAATTTTAAGTTTTGTTGTCTGTAGATCAAGTGCTGGGGTTGAAACCCCCAGCCTTGAATCAGAGTTGACATATGGACAATGTTCACAACCAGGCAGGAAATACTCTCCTGATTGTCAGGGCCTGGCCAACCTTGGGTGGGAACTGATCAGGAGATCACCACCAGGTGGCCCCACCTTCAGCATTAATATCAGCTGTCCCACCTCCAAGTTAACAGCATAAAAGCTGGTTTGGCAGGAAAGCTTATTTATGCAGTGAATATACTATGTAGGATTTCCAGTTATTGGAGGGACTCAACTGCCTGTTTTAGGTAGAGGCCCCCAGCAATGGTGGGACATCAGTACAGCTGGGAGCAGATGGAAGAATGTATTCATAATAATGGCATCATTCTATGATCATGGCCACACAATTAGAATTGGACTGGTTGCCTGGGTCCTTGGTTGATATGTTCCTGTATCCGCTGTATCTTGCACTGAGTGACTATATCAACCTTTTAATTCCTCTGGTGGTTGGCCACCTCATATCCCTCGTGTAGGATTTAAAACTGGAGCGGGGGATCTGGCTTGTGTGCCATCTGTAAATGATAACATCTTTCCTATCAGGATATGTGGTCAGTAGAAGAGTAGATAAACTACATTGTGCAGATTTGGAATTTGATTCCATTTTCAAATGAAAAAAATAAAACTTCTCATTAGATGCAGTGTAGGTCCATTTTACATGGAGTGGGTACACATTCATATAAAAAGGCAAATATTCTTGTCTTGTTCTATGCTAGCAAGGGTGCAAATCATTGTGATTTTATACAATGTATTCAGTAAATTTGTGAACCCTTATGTATTCTGCCATCGGAATTCTAGTGGAGGGGTTTGCCTGGTGCCTTCAGAAGAATTTTGCTGCCCAGTAAAATAATGATTCTACTTGTATAAATGTCACACCTCAAATTTTCTTCAATTTTTTAAAGACATGGAGATACAATAATTTATTCATTGTTCAAGTCCACAAATTCAGTATAATGTAAATTCCAATACTAACATTATTTTCCATTATTTTTTTTTAAATGATCAAGAGTTAACTGGATAATACTTGGAGCCATAACATCAATTTTGCTTTGCTGCTTTCAGTGAAAAGATGGACTAAATGATATTCTGATCTCTTTTCCAAACCAAATTATCTTATGATTCTTTTTCCTATCTTCTAGGACATTTTGAAATAAAAATATGCTAAGTAAAGATGTGTTTACATGTGAATATTCCAATACAAATATGCATAACATTAAAAAAAAAAAATCTAGATATCTGTGTGATCCTTCATATCAACAGAGAGAGTCCCCTATGACAGAGTCATCTATGACATAGTCAGTACTCTATAACAGACTGCTCTATGACATAGTTAGTCCTCTATGACAGAGTCCTGTATGACAGAACTTTATGACGGAGTCCTCTGTGGCAGAGTCAGTCCTCTATGACATAATTTGTCCTCTATGACAGAATCCTCTGACATATTTAGTCCTCTATGATAGAGTCCTCTATAACATAGTTAGTCCTCAATGACAGTCACTCCTTTATGACAGAGTCCTCTATTACATAGTCGTCTGTGACATAGTCAGTCCTGTATGATAGTCGTCTATGACATAATTTGTCCTTTATGACAGAGTCAGTCCTCTATGACATAATTAGTCCTTTATGATAGTGTCCATTACGATACAGTGACTCCTCTATGACATATTTAGTCCTCTATGACATAATCAGTTCTCTATGACATAGTCCTTTATGACATAGTCATCTATGAAAGAGCCATGTATGACATAACAAGTCCTCTATGACATAGTTTGTCCTCCATGACAGAGTCAGTCCTCTATGACAGTGTCAGTGTTCTGTCATAGTCAGTCCTCTATGTCATAGTGAGTCCTCTATGAAAGAGTCCTCTTTGATATAGTCAGTCCTCTATGACATAGTTAATCCCCTGTGACAGAGTCCTGTATAACAGAGTCAGTACTCTATGACAGAGTCCTTTATGACATAGTCACAATACCTGAAAAATACTATCCTCTAAGTAAGTTAAGTGGCAGGAGCATTACTACCTCTACCTAGCAGATTTGATTTTAGGTGAGCAAGGAGTGCTTATTACTAATTCTACCCAATACGAGAACTAAGCAATACCCCTAAAAGGTCAAGAAAGGATAATCTAAAGTACTTTATATAGAAAAAAAAAAAACAAAACCAAACATTCAGGGTACTACTAGCTCAGTAACTGCTAGGTACAGTAATTCCACTGTTGCCTTTGACTCAGGTGTTCATAAACTTCTGTTTGCTGGAAATGGAGTTGGGTAAACCAGGAGAACAGGAGTAAAGAACAAAGCTACTCTCTGCTTGTTCCATTTCTCATTTTGTTGGTGATGGACTTCTGATCTAGCACAGCATGGATGTTTTGCTTTTATACCATCACAATGTCATAATGAAAAAATGAGAATAAAAAAGAATTTAGGTTTTTAATGTAAATTTTAGCGAAAATAAGTGATTCTACCTCCAAAGTTTCAAGCAACATTACATGAGACCTGTCAAGGTCTTGGAGCTAGGAATTTTTCTTGCTAGTCCCCTGTGGATAAATGAATGGATTCAAGAAGTAGTCTGAAAGTGGTTGCTGATTTCTTTTAGATGAGTAGGAGATGGTACCTCCTTTATTTTCCTTTGGTAAAAAGAAATTTGGGTACACAGTATTCAGGTGTGCTCTGTCCAGAATCTGTTCTCTTTATGGACATGCCAGCCCTCCAATGAAAGCTGCTTTACAATGCCAAAAAGAATTGAAGGAAAATTAGTCTGGACAAGAAACCCTGTGAGACAGAGCACAACTATATACCTTATTTACAGCAGGATAAATCCAAAGTTGAGACCACATTGGGAATTACTTCCACATTTAGGAATGTATGTAAGCATCCTTGATGAGGGACTAGAATTTAAGGGTTTTTTTTGCCTGTAGGTGAAAGAAGAGAAGATTCAGTATAAATACTTTTAGTTTATTTCCTGTTAACAAACTCCAGGTAGCTTCCCAGAGGATATATATTGCTAGCAGCTGACTGCAGGAGCGTCCAACATGTGTTGACTGTTATGACAACTTTTTATACATGGCTAGCACTGTCTTATCTGGGGAGCCTGGACACCTAAGGTACAGTTCTGGGAATTCTTTTTCTAGGAACAATAATAGATATATTTTGTGTGTCTGCTAGATGCAGCAGTTAGAATAGAGTAGCTTTAGAAACAAAACTTTGTTGCCAGGCTCAACTGCTGTGTCTTAATTGTATAATAATTTTTCTACAATAATCCAGAGATATTTGAAGATATCGACTGTCTTTGTGTTTAAAAGGAGCAAAGAAACTTGCTAGAACCTTCTTAAATTTTAGGAACAAACTGTGGCATAGCTACCTACTTCAGGTATATTATTTAGATACAGGAATGGCTTTTCTTAGTATAGCAATAGTGTTTCCCAACTGCCTCATTTTGCCTTCAGAAGCTTGTACCTCTGTTACAAACAGTTAATCTTCTGAGCTGTCACAAGTTTATAGAATCACAGCATCTTCAGATGCTTTGGGTTGCAAGTGATCTTTGAAGGTCAGCTAGTCCAATCCTTCTGCAGTGAGCAGGGACATCTTCAACTAGATCAGGTTGCTCAGAGAACTGTCCAACTAGACATTGAATGTTTCCAGGGTTGGGGCATTTACCCTCTCTCTGGGAAGCCTGTGTCAGTTTTTCGCAACCCTCATTGTAAAAAAAAGTCTTCCTTGTATCTAGCTTAAATCTACCCTCATCCTTTAAAACCATTACCCCCTTTTCCTGGTAGCGCAGGCCCTGATAAAAAGATCATCCTCATCTTTCTTATAAGCCCTCTTCAAGTACTGAAAGGTTGCAAAAAGGTCGCTCCGGGTTCTCCTCTTCTCCAGGCTGAACAACCCCAGCTGTCTCAGCCTGTCCTCATAGGAGAGGAGTTCCACCCCCCTTGTTTAACATCCCTGTCGGGGACAT
>NW_008582103.1:0-3336 GCF_000691845.1 Merops nubicus
TAGGGAAACAGTTAAGGCATTCAATGAGCAGTTAGTTTGAACGGTTGTGACATGCTGTGATTGGTTGGTGCAGAACGGGAGGAACTTGTAAAAGGCATAAAAAGGATGCGCTTTAATAAAAAAAGTTGATTTGGTGGTAAGCTGGGTCTGTGCCCTCATTTGCCACAAGGAGCAAAGGGACGCTCCAGGCAATGCAGCAGAAAACAGGTTATTAAGCTGGTACTTTAAGCCACTGCACTTCATTGCAGCTTTGTCAGTCATGCACGTGGACCAGAGCCAAACAGGGGGCTTGGCTGTGGACAACACTCAAGAGGTTCACCCTGCAGCTGCTGTCCCAGAGTGGTTTGGATGATGATGTAATGAGGAGTGAAAAGCTGCAGGTTGCAGCTTGGCAGGCTCAGGGTGCCCAGCAGGAAGGATTTCTGCAAAGGAGATGTGCAGCTCCAGTCAGGTACCCAGAGGAGGGATCTCCAACTTTGGGAGTTTGTAGTACAAAGCCACAGCAGATCTGATGTTATACTGGTTACATCCTGCCCTGAGCAGGAGATCAGGCTGGGAAGTCCCTGCCAGCAGTGCTTGGGAGAGGTGCCCAGCTGCCACCCCATAAACAATGCTGTAACAACATCTAAGGACAGTATATGCCAGCTCAGCACCAGGGAAATAATCCCAACTCATCCCTCACTGTTGGGGAACACAAACTCCCCACCTGTAGCTCCACAGACACCTTGTCCCTTCACACCAGGCCATAAGTCTCCAAGCAGGCAGCAGCATGCACAGCCAAGAGCCTGGCCCTGCACCTGCCCCCAGCCCCTGCCTCCCTACCAGCCTCTCTCCACCACCAGCAGGTGCTTCCACCAGTGCTGTCCCAGTCTGCTGCAGCAGCACACTGAGGCAACATGATCTTTCTGCTGCCATTGACCCCTTGGGGTCACCCATTGCTGCAGGCAATTTGACTTCACTTAACAGCCCTCTGCTTGACCTGCAGCTGAGAAGTTGAAGGACAGGCTGTGGGTTTAGGAGGATACCAGGGATAGGCTCCAGAGCAGGTGCCACTGGTCTGAGTGGGCTCAAGGGAAAGATGTGCCCTGCACTGTCATTGGGTGTGGGAATGGGTCACTCCCTCGTTCTCCTATGCCTGAGTTTCTCCTGCTGCCACTTCCCTGAAGATATGTTTTCTTTCCTTTGTACTTGCCTTGAAAAAAACAGAAAAAAAAGAGGAGGAACTGATAAGCTCTGTTTGCCAACCCAGAAAATATCAGTCCCAAGCAGCTTGTCAATGTGGGCTGTGTGCCAGGGCAGCCCAGAGCCATGCAGTAATATCTCAGACCCACTGCCATCCACATGGCCTTTCCAACAGCTTCTGTCAATGCCAAGTGTGCAAGCAAGCATCCCCTTGATAGCACCTTGATGGGATGGCAGAGGCTGAGGCCACCTAGAAACACTTCCCACTGCTGCAGGCTGCTGCGGGGCCAGAGACTACCTGCTCATTCCCAGCATGGCTGCAGGTGCCTGCCTGCAAAGCCCCTAACCTGCTGTCTGCTGCCACAGAGGTGCTGAGCTCTGTGGGGTTCATCTGGAAACTGAGGCCCTGGGGTATATTCCCATTTCAGTCACTGAAAATCTGGGGATGATAGAAAATCCCTTCCCATGCCTGCTTCAGTCAGTGGATGCTGCCTGTTGGCACAAAGTGGCAGTCCAGCCCAGCTTATTTGCAGCAGGGCCATGTCTGACACCTTGGGGAGAGGAAGCTGGTCTCTGTCTTGCCCTGCTAAGGCAGCCTTGGTCCCCGCAGATTTGGGGAGGTGTGTCCTCCCCTGAGGGTGCTGCTTTCACCTTCCTTTGGTCAGCATTATGGGATGGGCAAGCCCCACTGCAGGAGACAGCCTCACTGGGCATGGGGAGCAGCAGGGAGGCTGTCGCTGTAGAGGCAGTCCAGGCGACACATAGACTCCAATATCAGAAGGTGAAGAAGTGGTTCAAACTTTATTACAGTAAGCGCCTTTCATAGATTCATTGGAATATTGACATTCGTGTTACAAGTTTATTGGCTACTAAGTTGCTACGGTACATTCATTGGTCCCTGAATCCAAACATTCAGCAAAGCCAAGATGCAGAGTTGTATATCAGGTGTTTATCATTCTATTCCCACAGCTTAAGCTCTCAGTGTGTGAGAAAGTAGACTTCTCATGGGCAATAGCTGGAGCGTGCTGACTACAGCTAACAGTGGAAAATAGCCTCAGATCAGACTGTCAGCATCCACAATTCCCCCTTTTTGTTTTGCACCTAAAAGGTCAGTGTTTATAATCCTCTGCAGGCGCCTTGCAGAAAGGAGAACAAACACAGCACAAAGGGAGCCCCAATCAGACACCCACTTGGCGTGGTCGGAGAAATTCTCCACTACTTACCATCAAGTTCTTTACAATCATATCCATGCACCAGCATCCAACTCTACATCAGTTACTAATTCTTATACAGTCTTAACACTCATTATTCTAGAAACAAAAGAAAGTATAGAATGTTCATTCTCTGTTTGTAGAAGGACCATCCGACTGATGATCGGCATCTTGTTCATCATCATCATTTGAAGGTTGCCTGTTGGCCTTATTCTGCTTCTGGTGCCGCAGGTTAGGATGAACTCGTCTTGCAGGAATCCAATGTACCACAGTATCTGTGGAGACGCATGCATACCCATGACCCCAAGCAATGAACTCGCACGGGCCTTCCCACTTATTCGTGGTTAGATCCCCTACCCAGACCTTCGCTCGGGGCAGGCACATCTTGCCTGATGACTGCAACGAGAGAAAATGATTCAAAATGACAGGATTATCACTCCACCAGAGTCTGAGACTGAATTTCATTTTGAAGATTATACGCTATGATTACGATTGTTACTGCAGTTATCAAAAAAAAGTTGTTTTATGCCTTCTTGGCACCGAATTTGTTTCTGGTTCTGTTTATTCTTTCAATTGGTGTTTTGATATGGTGTCGGATGGCAGGACGGTGCAGGTGTATGCTTCAGGCAGCCACCCCCAAAAGCCCTGCTGCTGCTGCTGCTGCTGCTGCTGCTCCAGGGAAGCCCGGCAATTAGGATCCCCGTCCAGACAGCCTCCAATGGGCAATAACATCATGACCCTTTTCTCCAGTATGAGCAGATGCCCACATGGCTGAGGAGAAAGTGTCAATAGACACGTGCAAATACTTGAGTCGGCCGAATTTGGAGACATGAGTGATATCTATTTGCCAAAGCTGCAAGGCTTTTAGGTGTCGCGGGGAGCCCGGAATCAAAAATGGTGCAGCGAATTTGTGACAATCAGCACAAGTGCTGACAATGTAGCG
>NW_008582103.1:4113-4366 GCF_000691845.1 Merops nubicus
GCCTACACGCTAATCGTTCTAGGTTCCTGGCATTGATAGTTGTCATCCTGCTCTGCAAATCGTGAATCCACAATTCCCTTTTCTCTTCTCTAGACAATCAGTACCCTATTGATGCTTCTATTTTTCTAGCCCGCCTTTACAAAGGTCTAACTTGACCAGGGCCCAGTTTCAGGGAGAGTCAGGAGGGTCCTTCCCCAATCAGGAAACTCTGTGAAGTGTGTCCACCTCACAGATAGACGCTCCTCCCTTCCTG
>NW_008582104.1:0-8289 GCF_000691845.1 Merops nubicus
AACCTCATCTGCCAGCTCTCTCAGTATGTGCTTGGCCCTGGATTAGAGACATGGAGAGATGGAGAGGCTACATGTTTACCTGCAGAGTTGATTGGACTCACCCTGTGTCCCTGATAACAGTGCAGGAGGTCCTACATAGCAGTGATATTAGTCAAACCAACCTGCAGTGAGTGAAGCGATTCTCCAGCACGCACTTGTGGAGTTAGGAGCTGTGTGACCAGGTGATGGTGTCCTGGATGTTGCTTCTATTGCTGTCTCCAGGGTAGCAGCAAGACTAGGCAAAAAGAGGCAAAGCCTTTCAAGTGTTAGAAAAAAAATTCTCAGTCACTGGCAGCTCTTTGAAATATCATGATGGAACCAATGTAGACAGAAAATTAAGTCTTGGATTCCTGTAAACTTTCCCAGGTCTTCCCAAGCAGAGCATGGGGCTCTTGGTTACATCAGGCAATTTGCCAGTTGCCTGATGGTAAAAGTTGCCCAAAACACTGCTGCTGTGCCAGGTGTTTGGCTAGTCTAGGGCTGGTTGGTGTGTGTGTGTGCATCATCTTGAAATGGGCAATAATCTGTTAGGTGTATTTTTGAAATGTAGCTGAATTATATTCACTTTGTTCCCCCGCCCCTCCCAGGTTTCTACAAACCCCCTTGCAAGTGAGAACAGAAGCTGACAACTCATATTTCACTTTTTCATAAGACTTCTGATGCAGTTGCCACAAAAGAGCATCAGCCTCATCACCTGCCTCGCTGGCTCACATGCCTCCAGAAGCCTCCCTCAGAAAGGCACAGAGTGCTCCAAGGAAATGGAGTCAGGTCCGTGGCTGATATTTTACAAACACAAAAATACCCTCAAAAATTCTACTCCATGTCAATCAGGAGCCTTGACAGACGTGATAGAGGGGAGAAGAGGAAGGAGGAAAGACTAGATTTTTTCTGTTGCTGAAATCAATTAGTGAATTTAAGCCAGAGGGTATCAGAAAATGCCACCAAATGCAACAGGGTTCACTTTTTTTTTAATTTTTTTTTTTCCTTTTCCCTTTCCCTTTTCTCTTCTTTTTGAGAGTTGAATGTAATAACTTTGCTTTCAGATGAATGACAAAAGCTAGACTCAACACAGAAGATTGCTTAAGACCCTCTGCAGGCTCCCATCTCACAGGCTGTCATTCTCCCTGGTTAAGTTAGGACATGGCCCTCTGTCTTCTTAGCAGCCCCAAGCATGCACCCTGTTCCTCCCATGCTCAAAGTGCTTTGAAACATGACCCAGCTCTGCTCAACTTCCCAATGTCCCATTCAGGAGCGGAAGTGCTGGGCCAGACATTTTGGCCCCTTACCTCTTTTCTCAGTGAACAAGGAAAGAACAGTTTTCCTTGCCCAAATCTCCTCCAGGCTGTCATCCACCTCCTTGACTGGTCCCAGTCTCTGCTTCACCTTGTGTCTTACACTTATATGCTTTCACCTAGCTCATAAATTTCTGGGGTGCTTGTCACTTTGATATCCATACATCCACGTGGTGGTGATTTGCTCTTCATTCAATTTTGATATCTATCCATTCACATGACACTGACTTGGCTTTCTATTAAAATGGAGCATGAGGAGGCAACAGCCCCTGGTTACTGTCTGGCCCCTGGGTGGTGATATATTCCCCTTTTTTCTCCTTATATGGAGAAGTATAGATAAGGCTCTCTCTTTTCCCAGCCAATCTGGCAAGTATTAAAGCATCACCCGAAAAGGAATGGGTGAAAGAACTGGGGTACTTTCTAGTCAAGAAAAGAGAGACTGAGGGGAGACATAACAGCCTTCAAATATGTGAAAATCTGCAGCAAACAGTCTGCTCTTTGTGTCTACTGCCAATGAAACAGGGAAGAATAAGTCTACATTACAGCCATGCCTGCCTGTCCTGCCCATGAGGGAAAGGCTGGTCAGGATACAAAGGACTGCTGTAGATGCCTGGGGAAGCTGTATGAACTCCATCATTCCACATTTAAAACATACATTTGGCAAACATGAAGTGATACCGATATGCTCCACCAGTATTTTCCATGATGCCATGAATAGAAGCATCAAGATCATTCACTTCTTCTCCTGCTTATCTTTCCTATTGCTCTGTGCCATCTGGTTGCTGGCTGGCTTCCCGTGAAGTTTTGTCTGGTGAAAAAGACATGTCAGCTGTGCAGTGTGGACACGAGAAGCTGCCTTTGCTTTTCTGACCTGCATTTATTTCCTAGACTCGGCCAGCTCCAGCACATTACTCTAGGACACCTCTGTGGATGAGGAGGGCTGTTCCCAGGAGGCTGTGGAGGATGTTGTGGCCATTTGGCTCAGGGCTTGGGCATTTTGCGGCAGTATCCCTGCTCCTGCTCAGCATCACGTCTGTAGCACAGGGACTCCTGCCAGGGTAGCAGTTCAGCTGCATCCCAGGCAGCTTCTCAGCTCTAAAAACATATAGTAGCTCTTTCACAGCTCAACATTTCTCTCCCAGATATGTACCTTATTCTATGCTTGTGCACCGCATGAACCTCCAGGCCTGCGTGTCCAAGGTCATGATCAGTCACACAACCCAGGACAGAAGGATGATCAGTCCCAGGATTGTTTGTCAGCAGCACAGTGTGCTGTAAATTTTTGCCTATGGTGTTCAAATAGCATCTCATGCTACAAGCTGTTGTCTGACACTCTACTTTCCACTCATCTTTTCCATCACTTTTGTTAGTACATGGTCTAATTGTTGGGCTCTTTATGGCAATGTTCCTTCCCAGAGGCTAAGAAGAGACTGAGAAGCAAACCCTTGGATGTCATGGCTATACCAAGGGGGAGTTTCCTGTCTGTGCTACCACCACAAATATCTCACCTGTTGAATGGGGAGCTGCACAAGCTGCTGCCCCAGCGGTCACCACTCACCCCAGAACTCTTCCTGTCAGTAACTGGCAGAATGAGCTTGGTGGGTACCGTGCTCTGGCACAGGGAAAGGCTGGAGTGCAGCTGCATGCTTTAGATGTGTATTTGTTTTCATTAATGTCTTATTTGGCATTAGGCTGTTGGTTTGTGATGAGCTATGTTATCCAATAATCATGGTATGCAGAAATCTGAGCAAGAAGCAGTGGCCTTTGAGTAGTCCAAAGTGCTAAGGAATCAAGTAGCTATGTATGAGACAAATCACCCAGATCTAAGAAGCTAGCAGTGAAAGCAGCAGCAGCTACAGCCTCTGACAAACCTGGGCTTCACTGGAAGTCTAAATCCTTGCATAACTCAGGCACTGTTGAAGTTTGCAGCTAACATCAAGAGAAAATATGTGGGGCAGATTCCTTCATACGTTAGCAGCTTTGTTTTGTATCAGTGACTCCAAGTGTTTGTAAGTTTTATTAGGACTGCAGAATTATTTTAATCTAGGATTAGAAAAAAAAAAAAAGAGAGAGAGAGAGAGAGAAAGAAAAAATAAATAAATTGCATTTTAAAAGAAATGCTCAATATTTTTGTTTCCAGATAATTGACTTATTTGAAGATGCATGCTCCAGGCAAATAAAAGGAGGAGGGCAGGGAAGAACACCTTCAGAACAGGTTTGGAGCAACTTACAGTACTTCATTTCCTCGCATTCTTTTTTTGCCTAATTTATACCAAAACAATGATTTTTTCCAAGCCACTAATTATGCCACCAGTGTTTTTGGATTAGTGTCACCAGGCCATCTTGCAGTGATGCTGTGATCTAGCCATTTGTTACCTACACAGCATGAAATGGGCATTAAGGAGGGAGCACTGGTTGATGTGACTGTGGCAGCTTTCATCATTTTTCCTTCCTGGTCTCTTAAAGCAAAATTTCCTGATGCAAAATTCCTGATGCTAGGTCACAGTTACTATGCTGATGAATGGCAACAGTTCTCATATCAGAAAAAAAAAAAGGTCTACTGACATAAGACCAGAAGCAGCCCTTTTCATGCAGTGCACATAATCCTTTTAAACTTGACCTACTTTAGAGGACACTGCCATGCTCTTCTTTTACAGTTTATTAAGAGTATCATTGTTATTTTCTGTTACAGTTTTACTGTTTTTAATTTCCCTACTTCACACTATCAGTAGTTTTATTTTACACATTAGCAGACCGTGGAATACCTTGCCTTGTTACTTCCATATTTTCTAATTGCAACACTCCATCATTAGTCAACTGGTTCATAATGTGGAAGGCAAAGTTGCTATTTCATTTCATGCTATATAATACAATGCTTCTGGTTCAGTAATTACATTGTGCCAGACTTGTGATCAATCCTGAGATAGCTCACTCTTGATGGATAGCCCCATCACAGAGTGTATAACAGTTAAAGGAAGAAGCAAATTTTTAATTTTGCTCCTCTGTCAATTTGGCTACTTGAACAGTGCTTTTCAGACCAGTATTTATCTCACTGAGATAGGAAGAGATTACAGAAATGAGAACTTAGAGAACTGAAATTTGAAAAGCATTTTCTAGGGTTTCGGTTTGCAAAACAGAGAAGATATAAATTAGATGTTCTTCCACTGAAAACAGTTGTGCATTACACTGTTAATAGAGTGCAAATCTTTTAGTCACTTGTTTAATGCACTGGAGAAAACCATTACCTGCTTCTTGTAACTATTCCCAGGATTATCTGAAATGAGCAGATGATCTCACTTACTACTGCTGCTCAGTACTAGGTCTGTGAAGAAATTCTTTCCACAGGTTTTCTGCTCAGTCATAGGAGTGCTCATGAGTCAAACAGTTTTCTGACATGGGAGCCAACTTCCAAACAGTTGTAGGATGTAGGAAGTGCCATTTCCTAGCAGGGGAAAAATTGCAGGTATGGTGTCCAAGAGTGCAACATGGGTTGCAAGAAAGCCAGAACAGCCATGTCAAGTGAATAGGAATGAGGAGTGCTGTAGCCTTTATGGACAAGTGACATCCCAATGCCTGGAAGTTACAGCAGAGGAAGGTTTGGTCCTAGCAGAACATTGTTACACTTTTCTGAGAAGCACCTGCAGAGAACCAATTTCAAGGGACAGAGTTTCTGGCCAGATAATCTATTGCTTTGTTTCAATAAAGCAATGTTTATGTTCTTGCATATCTTTATAGAATTGCGTGACATGAGGGCAAAACTTATAGGTGAAACATTTCTATTTCTGCAATAAAATTATCTTGTTTTCTTTTATCTTGGACTTTTGCGCAGGTCCACACCTTGGACTTTTCTGCCTTACTTCCTATCTGCCATGCTTTTAGCATATCATCTTTCCTCCAAGGACTAGCCGTGAAATCCCACCAGTCAGAAGTGGAGTTAAAAATACCTCAGAAATCTCGAGCTCAAGTACCCTAAAGGGGGTTCGGTCATCTCATCAAAGCACAGTGAGGAAGCTGTGTCTGCAAAATGTGTCAAGGCCATTTTGTATTCGAAACACTGGAAAAGATCTGAAGTTCAGCATGCAGTCATAGAGCTGGATAAAAGTTCAAGGGAGAGAGGATAACAGGAGGACTAGACTAGTAAGGCAGGTAGTACACACTCTGTTGTGATAGTGGATAGAAAAAAAAGCTGCAAGCAGTTAACTATGATACTTAAACAAGTAGAGAGAGATAGAAATGGGGAAACTGGGCAGTAGACAAGAGCATGCTGGGTGGACAGAGGCTGGCTGCCTGGCCCCACTAATACTCTTCTTGAAGAAGAAACAATACAGCATTGCTTTGGGTTTTCCAGTAGAGCTGCTCCTTCCAGCATCCCATACATGGCAGATGAGCAAAACCACCATGCAAGGCCAGCTGTGATGATAAAAGAACAACACAAAAGCAACAGATCTGGAATCGGAGGTGGAGTCAGCAAGTGAATACCAGGGACACAGGTGAAGGGCTAGAAAGACAACAGCTACAGAATTTCTAGCATCTTACCTTTCTTCTTGGCTCTCCAGGCTCAATGTGCTTTTCTATCAGTTCAGGCATTCAACTGACTTTTAAGTTAATGCTTCACTACTCTTTTGTACATGTTATTACCACTCAGGTCTTTTAGTTGAAAGATGTCAGATTGTTTACAAGCACAGCAAACTGCTCCATCCAAGAGGATTCAGGAGAAATGCTGTGAAGACAGATCAGTTGATCAGTTACTCCATTGCTTGTATGTATCTTTTTTCACTATTGCAGCAAAATAGGTATTAAGAAAGTAAAAACACGGCAGAAAAAGTGGGAAAATTGATTATACAAAGGTGAAGAGATGAACTGTTAATTTTCCAAGGCCTGTGTTCGGGTATGTTGACAAAGAGCAACATTTTAACCAACTGGCACCTGGAGCATTTTCAGAGCTGAGGGATGTTTGGTGATCCTTCCCTGGGGAATATGCTGCAGGATTTCTGGAGAGGACCTGAGAGCCCAGGAAATGAGGGCAGGATAGTAGCCAGTGGTAGGACAGAGTCCTGGAGAGGATGAGGGTCCTTAACCCTGAGAACCCAGGGGCCAGTCTCTGAGTCTGAACAGCTTGGGGAAGAGGAGAGGTTCAGCCTCCTCTTGAGTTGTGACTGTCCACTTCCAAGTGCCCAGATTTACAGAATTACACAAAAGACAGAAGGGAAAAACCAAACCAAACAAAACCAAGCAACATTTACAGGAGCTATTATTCTTTCCTATTGGCTTTAGCAGAGAAAAAAATCTCAGAGCTAAGCACAGGAAATAAAAATGGACCAATCTAATGAAAGATTTAAAAAATCTGGTTTTGTTGTTTGATTATATGGGTGTTTCTGGTGCTTTTCAAGACCTGCACAGGGAGTGGGCAGGAGCATAGTTGCTTTTAGACATGTGCAGATCTGCTTGCAGATATGACCCAGAGCACTGGCACACTGTCTGCTCTAGGTAGGGCTGGTGGCTGCTGCACTAATGGCTTTCTAAATCACTCAGAGTAGACTATACCTAAAAGAAGTGGCACTGTTTCTTTTACAAGTTGGGCCTGAAGAGATTTTTTTTTTCTCAGAAACGCAGAGGAGAAATTGTAGACAAATCCAGAATGGCATCCAGGCAAGCTCTTGCTCTTAATGGACAAGCTAAGGGTTATCACCAGCCTCTGAGCTGTCTCAGACTGAAAAATTAGCATTTCTGTCAAGCCAAATATACCTTGTCACATACTTTACTAAGAACTGATTTGTAATTGACCTTATATATAAGATCTAGATAATCTAAATTTTTATCCATAAATCATTTTGATAACAGAATATTTTCTGGAAGCAGTTCTTTCAGAAGCAGAAGTGAACAGAAATATTTGCCCCATTTCACAAAAGGACCTTCACATTTGCCCCTATCACAAAAGACCCTTCCTGTGGATCAAAGTGCACATGCCAACTCATCCTCCTTCCTGGAGCCCACCGGCTTCTCTTCCTTCAAATTGTTTTCCCATCTGCAGTATTTATAATAATTGCAATGTTTCTGCAAGAGGGAGACAAGGCTGTTTATTTAGGAGGCTGTACTCAGAAGCTGGATGTTTTAGCTGAACTGTTTGCTAGAAAATAAAATTCAGTCTATTAGAAGATGCCAGCTTTTATTCAGGATGAGCAAACCCATTCAGAAAATAAGTCCCTCGTGCCCTCTTCACACTGTCCCTTTTGATCTATGAGCATTGTTAAGTCTGAGTAGTTCATATGTTTATTCTTTTTGCAGAAAAGAGTTACTTCCTGTAGAACAAAAGTCTTTGTGGGAAAGACAGAAATTGAGCTCTGTCAGCTTCAGTTCACAGCTTTTCATCCAAGAGTTCAGAATGAGGTTAGGGGAAACACAAAAACAGTGCAAGGGGAGCAGAGTTTGAAAAGCCTCCTCCAGGACTCTCTTTGCTGCTGCCAAAGGGAAGGGAGCAACCTCCAGAGAGACTTGATCTGCCACAGTTCCTGGAGTCAGCAGGACCCTCTACATGGCACTCATGGTGGCAAGGGCACCGGTCCTTCTCCTGACCAGCACTGTTCTAGTGTCCTCACCATTGCCCCCACCAAAGGAAGTTTAGATTATGCAGCAGTGTCCCTATTGCTCTTCAGCTGATGGAGAACTGAACAGGAAGGTCTGTGTGTCTGATGTGTGTCTACATGTGCATATAACCCAAAAAGAGGTTAGGAGAACACAGGTTCTGATGGACAGCATGGACCCCAGGATTAAGAACTGCATGCCCTTCCTGTCCAGGTGCATAACTCCAAATCTGACATGCGTGATGTTTTGGGTTGGCTGATATCCATCAGTGGGAAGGGAAGAGGTGGTTGTTTTCCTTAATTATTATTCTTGCCCAGTGTGGCACAAGCAGTCTGAGTCTTGTGGCAGGGTGTTTCCTATCTGCTGCCCACCCCCC
>NW_008582104.1:8320-14827 GCF_000691845.1 Merops nubicus
CTCTAACTGGGCCTAGAGAGGAAAAGGGTGGAGAGCAAGGACAGTTGGAGAATTTAGAGAAACTTTCAAGAAAAGATCAAATTAACAATCCTAGCAGCTCCTAAGGAAATTTAAAACACTTATCCCTGCCTAGTGATCAAGAGGACATCGTAGACACTGACTCAAAGTCTCCTAAGGGGAAAAAGAAAAGCCTCTTTGAGACTGAAAAAAAGAAAGAAGACATAAGATTCTTTTCTAGTGTCTGTACTGATTGTTCAAACTGACTGGATGAGTCTGAACTAAATAGATTTGAGGCTGAAATAATTTATTCAAAAATAATAGTGAATTTACATGGTGAAAGTCTCAGAAAATTAGGGATGCACCCAAGGAAATCATACAATTGGAAGGGAGGGATGGAGCTGATCAGCTTAGCTGCATAGCACATTCCCTGCTGGAATATTTCTTGTCAAAGGCCTGGGATATGGAACTGTCTGAGATAAGTGAGCAGGTCCTGAATTGCTGCAGATACAGTTTATGTGGCACAACTTCTAACATCATTGTTTAGAGTTTATTTTAGTTTGGTAGCTAAAAATGGAAAGTAAATCTCAGTACAACAGATACAAATGTAGAGCTTTGAGACTGTTTTCAAGGGAACTAATGTCTTCCCATAAAGCTCTGACAGTGTCTTTGTTTCTCTATAATGTAAATCCCATGCTGACATTTTTAAGCATGCATTTTCATTGGAAATATTTGTTCTAGCTTTGTCTCTGCTCCTCTGTCATTGTTCTAAAAAATGAAATCAACCTGGATTTAAAACTGAAGTTTTTAATTCTTTTTTAAATCAGTGTAGTGAAACAGGGAATAAAACTGAAGTGCCCTGTCCAGATTTCCCAAAACTCAGGTAGAATGGCTGCCTGGATAATTTCTGCCCAATATACAGATTTTCTTTTATACTGGAGAAGAAAATCATATGGACTGAGCAAAAGTATGGTAAGAACATGTTTTAAGCAAGTATTGATGGAAAAAATAACAAGGGATTTGTGAGAACTAAAACCAAATGCCTCCAAAGTCTGTTGTTTTGTTTTTTTTTTTTTTTTTAATTTTGCATTTTTGGCCTCTTCTTTATAGAAATCTGACCTCCAGTGTCACTACTGTGAGCTTCTGCAACCTTGTTAGATGTTGTTTCATAGGTGGTGGAAATCTTCAGGGAAAAACAGGTTTTCAAGAGGCTGAGCATATTTATGTCAGTAGCAGAATGAATGGCTCAAATCAATTCTCAGTGCACTCCCCTTCAGTGGCTTCCTATACATCTGCACCCAAGTTTGACAATAGAGCCAAGCTGACTCAGTGGGGTTACCAGTGGACAGACGTTCTCATCACAAAAATACCAGGCAGTTCATTTTTGGAAGCATGACAGAGGATTCAAAGAGTGAAGGAGAATGATAACTGAGACACTGTTTTCTTTGAGATTTGACTGAGATGAGGTTTTCTCAAAGGCTGATGCCAAGACTCACTGGTGTGACCTGGAGGTACCCAGCACTGCTATTGCCTGTGCAATAATTTTTCTAGGGTAACACAAGAAATTTCATTTTCAAAGGGATCCTGTCTGATAAGTTTTAGCAGCTCTCACGTATTCTGCAAAAATACCCCCAGCAACCCCTATGTACCAATGTACCCCCACCATGTACCATGCTTCTGATACACATGAAGTAAAGCAGAAAAAAAACCTTTTTGTCTTTTTTTTGTCTCCTTTTTTTTTTTTTTTTTATGTGTGGGTATTATAGGAAATCATCCAAAAGAAATCAAATTACGAAATGCATCATCAATTATCAGATATACATAAATTAATCTTTTCTGCCTGAAATACCAATTCAGAGGACAGATTCACCTACTCATCACATTTCCCACTGAAATTAACAGTATAAGGTTGTAGGCCTGCAAGGAGTAGGCACGGAAAAAGCCAGCACATGTTCACTGCAGCATGTGATAATACATCACTGCCAAGTGTGGGTGGGCTCCCATCCCACATTGTCCTCCCTCCAGCAGGCTGTGGCTGCTCTGGATTTGAGTGGTCGTGTTGCTCCAGGACCAGCTCTGGGGAGAAAACCTGTCCAAGGAGTTTGGATTGGGAACTTCGCTTCATCCTGCTCTTCCCTGAGAGTCTTTCCAAGGCTGTTGGCCGTGGCAGGGCCTGGGAGCTGCCCTCACTGACTGCTTGGTGAGGGAAAGGTAGCAGCAGGTGGGAGCATCCCTTTGCTTGTGTTACAACTGGGAGGACAGCAAAGGAATGCTCCCATCTGCTGCTACCTTCACATCACTTCTGCTGCCACATCCCCAAAGAGAGAAACAGGCAGATCTACAGCTGAATAAAGGCTGGGCAGAGGAGTTTTCTGTCCTCACCTGCTGTTGTGGTTTGAACCCAGCTGCCAGACAAATACTACATAGCTGCTCACTCACTATCCCCCACCCCAAGGGATGGGGAAGAGCAATGGAGGGGTAGAGGTAAAGAGACTTGTAGGTTGAGAGAAAAACAACTTCATAACTGAAATAAAATAAGATTCAAACAATAATGATAATATAGAATACACAAATGAGTGATGCACAACGCAATTGCTCACCACTCACTGACCAATGCTCAGCTAGTGATCCCAGAGGAGAGAAAATCCTGAAAACAACACTCCTGGAAGACAGGCAGCTTCCCAGCCAACCCTCATCTGTACACTGAGCATGGCATTGTATGACATGGAGTACTCCACTGGCCAATTTGGGTCTGTTGCTCTGGCTACGCTCCCTCCCAGCTTCTTGTGTTCCTCCACGCAAGGCACGGGAAGTTGAAAAGTCCTTGATTTCCTAGCAATAGCTAAAACCATCACTATATTATCAACATTCTTCTCGTGATAGCACACATAATGAATCCAATATACAGCTCTATTCCAGCTACTAGTAAGAAAAATAATTTCTGTCCCAGCTGAAACCAGGACACCTGCACACACCTGAAAGGATCTTGCAGGGCTGTGGTGAGACTTCCCTCCTTTGTGCCAAACTGGTCTTACCTAGGTGAAGATTGCAGGAGTATGAAATATGACTCACTAAAGCATTGTACTGACACAGACAAGGATACATGGATCAAGATTGACTCCAGGTTGGAAAAAACCTGCTGTACAATGAAATATTTAAATAATATGTGAATTAATTTTATCTGAGAGAGCAGGTCATAACAACACAGCTTGATTAAGGTCTACAAATACCTACATGGGAGATTTCTGAGGGCAGGGTGTTATGGCAGATAAAGGGAAAACAAAAAATAGCTGCACTTAACCTTGAAAAAAAACACTTTTTGCCCCTGAAGGCCTGCAACAAAACACATAGGGATCTAGATTTTCTTTGTCTCAACATCTTTGTGCCAGTTCTGAGTGGTGCTTGAAAGCCCAGCGCTAGCATGGGAAGTGCTGTAGGCCATGACATAAGTGTCCTCCAACAAGACGCTTGTAATTCCCCTTCTAGACTGTAGGCCTATGAGTCTCTGAAAAGAGTAATGGATTGCCCAGACTGTCTGTGCTCATAAATGAACACAGACTGAGTTCCTCAGGAAGATAAACACCCAGGTGTGTTTATTGTGAGACAGGTGTCAGCATGCACCACACAAAGCTTAGCTTGTGAAACCAAGTGACCAGCCCCCATCCCACTGTAGGTGTACCCATTACCATTAGAGTTTTCTCATTCATCTTTATATGACATAAACTATATCATATGCTGATAGATGCTCCTTGTCTCCTTGTAATCTTCCCAATTTTTTGTCTTTTTCCAGAATAAACACCAGAAACCAGCAACCCCTTGGGCTTCATGGTTTAGTGGTGGACTTGGCAATGTTCGTTTATAGTTGGACTCAATGATCTTAAAGGCCTTTTCCAACCTAAATGATTCTGATTCATTTGCAACAGTGCGCATTTATTCTGCTACGGATCTTCACTCCCAAAAGGAAGGATAACCACCCCAGCACTACCTCTATCCACATCTCCTTTCCTTTGCTGGGACTTTGCCATAGCTGCTCTCCCCATTCTTTTGGCTATTTTTCCTAAAATCTTATTTAGAAATAAAACTATCCCTCTTTCCTGTATATAAAGAACAGTGTGCTCACAAATAGCACAAGTTCAGGCAGCTACATATGGATCTTGCAAAATAGGGAGTCTCCTAGTGGAGGGGATTTGGGAAATATGGAGCATTTGGTTGTGAAAGGAGCAGATGGGAGCAAGGAGGCTATGGGAAAGCAGGGCATTATAAGGAGTGAGGGCTTAATGTATGGCCTTGTCTTTTTAATATTATTTATTTTCCAGACATGAATAAACCTTGGTGAGGATGCCAGTTCCCCACTGAGATGGTTAAGTCGGGATCTATGAATGTGCATGTGACAAATTTTGTGCGTGATCAGCACCTTAAATTGCACCCTTCACATCACCTCCCAGTACACACTGCTGCACCATGTGCTTAACATGAACCTTGTGCTCAGCAACCTGTTCCTTCTGCCGAGGGAAACTTGTTGCTTCCCTCATCTTCTGACTCATTGCTGCCACATTGGCTGCAAAGGGCTTGAAGGTCAGCAAATTGCAGGTTTGCATATACTCTTAGAGTGACCCAAAAGTTTGTATCAGACAGTCGTGCTTCCTTTTTCTCTTTAATTTTAGTTCAGTATGTAGGAGCTGCTTGGCCACCAAACAGTTTCTATCTCTCTCTAGGTTGTCCAGTCCAGAAGCAATACTGTTTCAAGTTGCAGAGCTGGTGTCAGGAATAAAAACAGTCTTCAATGACATTTTCAGAACAGCGTTTAACTTACAAGAAGCTTGAGGCCACCGCAAGCTTCTGTACCAACCCCCACTGACACCTGTGACATCCCACTTCAGTGTTAGATGAGGCTGCTCAAGACCATGTGCAGCAACTTTTAAATCTCTTTGAGAATGGAGGCTTCCAAACAGCATGTCTCTGTGTTTGGCCAACCTCTCTGTGAAATTTTTGTTTACAAATATTTAACCTGAATTCCTTCTATTGCATCTTGTGTCCGTTGCACCTTGTCCTTTCATTGCCTGTGTGTCCCCTGCAAGTCTTTGTATGCAGCTCTTGTCTTGGTGTTTCTGCAGACGCTCTCTATTTCCTTGGAATGGTTTTCCATTGATTTTTTTTTTTTTTTTTCTAAAAAGATATTTGGATTTCTGCTTGATTACAAGTAACAGCTTGGTACAAAAGATTTGGCCTTCCTAGGTCTCATTCCAAGGACTTTCTCCAAGTACTGTTCAATTTTGTGAATACAGCTGTAGTTCATTCTTTGTTCCCGTTTCATTTGCACATCTTTCTGTTTGACATTAATGGTAGCTGGGACTGTGGAGTTTGTCATTTTTTCATTAGTTTTATTGTTGGCTGACACCAGTTTTCGGATTGACTGAAATGTTGCTCGGTAGCATTTATTCATGTGCTGATGCCCTGGATAAATTTTCAATACCACATTTGGAAAATGTACAAATCTTTTTCTTTCCTTTTCTTTCTTCTGACAAAAAACCACAAAGGATGTTCTAGAAAGGGTCATCTTCTGTCTTAGCATCATTTTACTGACTTTTTTTTTTTAAAGTTAATTTTAGCATTTATCCAAGAGGGCTGATTCAAAAACAGAAGAGAAAGTTTTCTGATTGATGACTTCATACCTAACCAGGAAAGAGAAACATGTTCCCTGCCTAGAAATTACTTCTGCTTTTCATCTACTGGGAAACTCTTTCAGATATATCACATTCACTGGACTATAGTGTTTATCCCACAATACAAACTTAATGTATGGGTACAAATCTTATTTTCTTAATGGACATTAAAGTAAATGGGCCTGAGGAAATATTGTTGAAATAGTTATCATCTTTCAGCTGTAGATTTAGTCAGAGAGAAGTTATCTGGCATTTTATACACAGAGAACCCTTAGATTTACAAATCTTCATCTGTCTTTTTTCTTCAAAGCCAAGCTCATAAATGAAGCAACTGTTCCCAAACTGTCACTGTAATGTCACTCGCTTCCATGAAGTAATCACGTCACTTCTGTTGCTATAACAACCTAACATTGTCTGTTGCTACTGCCACAAAAACATTGCATTACTATCGTTTTGAAAATAACCCTGAAGAGATGACTTTAAATGCAGCCTTTCTGAAATACATTTTGCATGAAATCACCATTTTAACAAGAAAACTTGAAAATTAATCAGCTGTGATAAATATTAATCACACTACAGCTTGTGTTTAATCATAAGGAAATAATATGTATCACTATTAAAACATGCTCTTTTCTTTTTCTCATACTCTTCAAAACATGAACAGTATAAACTGTTCATAAGTTTTCTATTGAAGCTAACACATTAGATAAATAGTATAGAAAAAATTAATGCAATTTAAGATAGACAAATGTAAAACTGTACACTTAAGTAGTGGTAATTTACTGCAGAAATGAAGAATGAAGGATGAGTGGCTCTGCAGCTTCACTGCAAAAAAAAAAAAAAAAAA
>NW_008582104.1:14917-21570 GCF_000691845.1 Merops nubicus
TTGTGACCACTCATCAGGCTTGAGCTGGAGATAGCTTTTGATATGGGAGTTCACGATGGAGGTGGTTCAGCTGGGAACAATCCTGGGCATAACAGTGTAACCAGTTTGAGGTTTAGAAGTTTGTCTGAGGTTAGCTGTCTTGGAGGACTGGAGACACTATATTGCCTCAAAAGAGCGGGCTGGGTGGTAACAAGATCGCAACCTTCATCAGGGGTGAACCAAGGCACCTCAGCACAAAGAAGAGCTTCAACAGTGGAATAAACCCCAGTAGGTAGGAGAAACCCGTGGAATTTGTTGTAGGTGTGCAGAGATGGAAAAACTCAGGACTGGGAAGGAAATTCATGACCAAGGGGTGATCCAGGCTTTGATGAAGGGAGCTCTGGCAGAAAAATGCCAGAGACCAGAGCTGTTGTGGGGCTTGAAATAAGGAAAGAGAGCTGAGAGGGGATATGGAACAACAGGAGATCTGCAAAGAGGAAAGGCAGACAGAGAGCAGCCAGTAGAGCAGGTCCACAACTTGCCTATTTAAATTTCCGTTTTTGTCTTTTCTTTTCCTCCTCATTAGCTACAGCCCATTGATGCCAGACAAGGCAGGGCTCTAGATTAGAATCTCACAGACAGGGAAAAGGACTGATGTGGCCCAGCAGGTAAGGAGGAGGAGAAAGGATGGGTCTAGAAGCAGGAGCTGGAGCAAAGCACCTGAGAAAAAAGCTTTCTGCTCCTCTGTTTTGCTGATCCACAAGTGCCAAATGAACACCACACAAAGTGATGTGTGCGTTGTGATTTGTGACCATTACTGAAACTCATAAGAATATGAGATAATATGACTCTGGTTTGGGTGGACTTCACTTTCACTATGCTGAAGGAAAGTCAAAAGCCTCTGTTGCCTTGTGGGAATGTTAATATCCAGAGATCTTTTTTCAAGTTGACCACAAATTGCTTATGTTGCACTACCACACACAGTCCCAAAGAGCTTCAGTGGCCTTCAGAAAACAAAATGGTGACAACAATGCTGAGTGAAAACTTTAGCCCATTTCCTCTTGGGGCCAGGAGTCCTATGATTTATCTGTGGAAACGTATCACAGAATTTGCCAGAAGTAGAAAGAAAAGGTTAACGTTAGCTATTTTTTTTCCCCTAGGTTAATTTAATGTCACAGTGACTCCTGGTTTTCAGTTCCTAACTGCAGATGTGATAATCAAGTGGTCAGGTCTGAATGGATGGGAAAGTAGATGAGCATGACAGACCAAATCCTCTCAGCTCTACATGCTAAAGGCTTAGATGTTTTACAGCCTTCTTTCAGGCTTTGAATGTCTCCTGTAACCAAATAAAATGGGAGAATATGGAAGCAGCAGCATTTCCACATCAGCTCCTGTCTTATAAGCACCAAGAAAACTGTCTGAAGCAGCGACCTTAACTGCACCCTCTCTCCTGAGCCTTATTCTGTTTGATGTAGAGTAAGAGGAGATGGGCGAGAAGTTGTGCCTACATGTTTAAGTAAGAAACCCCTCCTTCTGTTCAGGAACTCTGCAGGAATTTCAGACTCAATTGCATCATGTGTGCCACTTCAAAGCCTTCAGCGACTGGTCACATACTTGGAAGATATCAAACCTAACTTAACCTGACACGGTTATCCGTGTAACTTGACCTGTGTGACAGCCTTCTTCCTGAGGGTTGCTACAGTTTCCTTGTACTCGGAAGTGTCTCTAGAGAAAGATCAGGTATTCCTTCCTAACGTTATCCAGAGTGATAATTGCTTGTTTTAAAAGGAAGCTTTTTTTGTACATTTTCTTTGGGAATGATGCAATTCAATGTTTTATACAGTGACTCTGTTTTGTTGCTTTGTATTAAATATTCCCTATATTAAGAAATGCAGTGAACTGTTATACCTAGTCTCCATATAAATGATGTAATTTTCATATATTTTTGATCTATTTGTTACCATTTTGGGTCTGATCCATGGAGTACTTGCAGTGATGGGGATTGAAACTGGCCTGCCCTTGGCTCAGTTTCTTCTGTTGACTTTCCACTTGGTGTGAAGAACTAAGTAATGATGGTGTAACATGAACACCAAAATTTCTGTACTTCCAGTAGTTAGGTAGCTCACTTGAGCCATAGGAGATACAGATTCAAGTTCCTGCTATAATGAAAGAGTACCTGCTTAAATGCAAGAGAGTTTCCTTATAACTCCAGAGGTCCTCAGGATGGCTGTACTGACCTACCTTCAACCTTCTTCATCCAAATCACCATGCCTGAGGTGTGCTGGAGATACATTTATCATCAGGCTCCAACAGCGAGATGTGTTCTCATCTCCTCTCACCTTTCCTTTGAGAGTTTAGATTTCATGGCATCCAGCTGCTGCTGTAACGAGGGTTCCCACTAGCCCACGAGTGTCTTATATCAAATGGCAATTTTAATCAAATGTGTACCAACCAATGTAATCTTCTGGAGTTGAGGGAAAGGAGCAGTCTCTAGGGGCTGGTGGTGTCTAAATAGCAATTATGAGAACAGCAGGGAACCTAGAGCAGTGTGTTTACACATAAAGTGGTAAACATGCAGCTGCCAGGCACCAGATAGTGTAAAGCTGAAGATCATAAACACACAGTTTGGAGGTGATGGTAGCAACTGTGTCCTTGTCTCATTGATGTTGTGGTCAGAGCTAGTCTCACTCTGTTTCTCAAGGTGGTGGCTGGACTTAGGTCACTATGAATAGGAGTCATTTGGCCAACCACAGGCAGTCTGTAGTGTTAATGTCAGCATTTGAATCAGTCATCCTTGGTTGTCTTCACCAACAAAACTCAGAAAAGATTGTTATGACTCTCTCATACACAAATAGTCACCTAAAATCTGTTAGATATGCTGCATCCTGCAAGTTTCTAGACAGCTACACTGGAGATGTTTGAAGTCAATGAGTGTCACCCCAAACATCATCAGATGTTCTCAGAATGCCATTGAATTTTCTACACGCTTTCCAGCAGTTGTTTCTTAATTTTTGTGATGGAGCTTTTAACAGATGATTTTCTCAAAGAATATTGATTCTGTCCTTTAGCCAAAAAAGCATTTTCTTTTCTTACAGTTGTTTTAGAATCAAGTGCCAGGGAAATTCTAACGATTGACTCTGTTCCTTCTACAATATAGGCAAAAAATTAATTTTTGCAATCTTACAGTCTGCTCATCAAAGTGTGGAAGGTCACTCATGTACTTTTGCATGGCAGAAGAAGGGGAGACACCACCTCTGTTACGTTGATATGGACTTGATGACTACTATAATGTGTAAGAAGGTTTAATGGAGTTAGTGGATTTAAAATGCTGCAGTCTTGTGCGTTCTCTGAAACTTCTACACAATTATACAAAAATAGGTTTAAAAATCTCCTGTCCACACTAGTGGTTTCATTTTTTTAATCAATTTTGCATTGATTTAAACAACTAGTATCAGGCATAAGGCTGGGTAGAATCAGGGCCTTAGTTCTGGAATCCTTACAGAAATAGCTAAAATATGCAATAACTTGAAAAATACAATAATTTTTTTTTTTCAAAGTCTTAGGAAAATATGCAATTCATCTTAAAGCAGTTTAAAGTCCACTTCAACAGTTTGGCCTTGTTGGAGGTCTTTAGACCTATTGGAGATATGTCATTTTAAAAAGACATTCAGGGTTTGGCCTTTATAACTTTTTCATGTTTTGTGCTAACGGAAGATGATGGATTGGTGAGCTGGGAGTGTGAAACCTTGTTTTAGCCATAAGGAAAGGCTGACATCAGTGCACACACCTCTGATGTGTGATGACAATGTGCCTTAGTCTCATCTAACAGATCTGTCCAGATTCTGAGCTCAGTTACACATTTGCATTTAAGTAAGCAGCTTGGAATATGTGTTGCTGCATTTTAATCCACTCTCAATGCAGAGCCCATAGATGTTAGGCAATCTTTACACCGTAGATACTACAGTTTTAATAGGCCTAACCATGGGAAGCCTCTCAGACTTTGAAGCTTGTCTAACTTCAAAGCTGAGTCTGCTTTGAATGAAGGTTTGAAGCAGGTGACCTTCAGAGGCCCCTTCTGATCTAAATTATTCAAAGATTCTTATTCACTAGTTTAATCTTGCGTGACCTTACATTCCATGCAATTGTTATGAAATCAATAAGTTATTTGGAATCTGTGACACTCCTCTCATTTAGAAAAGGAAATTACTTGAAATTTCTACTTATAATTCCACTGGTGACTTCTTACCCTTAGACATTCCAGCTGAAGTTTAACTGGCTGTTGTATGCTAATTACATGTTTGGTTGTAACAGTGTTAATTAATCCATGTCTATAACAAAATCTCTGCAGCTCCTTGCAGACTGCCCTTCTTTTCTTGTTTCTGGCATTAATGTAATGCAGATACATTCTGCCAGCTGAGAGCTTTAGGAGCCACCTTCTGCTGTAGTTTTCTAGCCATGGATGAAGGTCTGCTTACACTTTGAGATGGCAAAAAACCACTGGAGTTCCTACACCAAATTAAAGAATATTTGGGATTTTTTTGTTCTGACATCCTATCAGGGCAGAAGCTGGTACAGAATTACTAAGGAACAGATGTGAACAGGTGCCACCATCCATCTTCACCACACACAATGATTACAACCGGTTGTATAAAGTTATACTCCTTTCTTCAGCCTGTGTTCTCCACTGCACATAGGCAAATTCAACTCAGAACATGTACATTCAGCTCCCAGAACAGTCTCTAGGTGAAATTCAGCACTAACAAGTGGTTGTGCAAAACTAATCTTGCATGTGAGGTCCTCAGACAACTCAGCAAGTCTGTACTGATTTTGAATTTAATAGGTGTTTAATAGAATACACAACCAGTGTGGGAAGGTTGAATGTGTAGAAAAAAACCCAGCTAATACAGCAGTGAATGTCAAAGCAGGCTTGTCCTATAGTGTTTCACAACTCAGAGAACACTTATTTTGTAAGTCTAATATCGTTGTAAGTATTAATGTTAATAGTTGCATTTGATTACATCAAAACTGAGATTAATTTGTAGGCACATAAATACATATTGTCAAGGTTTAGGGTCAGGGCCGTCCATCAGAAGAATGACAGATTGCTCTCTACTAACCCCTCTCCCTTCCCAAAGGGAAGAAGAGGAAGGAATAAGGAAGTGAGTCTTACATATTAGAAAGCTAAAACAGCTTTAAAGAAAATATTTATAATAAAATGAAATATGTACAAATACATACAGAACCAACATTGAACCCAACCTCCCTGATGTCAGCTATGTCACTGACACCATGGATGCTATAGAGCAGGCACTGGAGAAGCCCCAGACTGGACTCAGCAGCAGACAGCAACCAGATTCATGAGCTGGATTCTGGAAGTGGATTCAGGAACACATGGATTTGGGTTGAAGGCAGAACTGATGGAACTCTTTCAATTTTCACTCTTGAACGAGTGAAGGACACCATCCTTGGATGCTGTCTACTGAAGAGGAGCTTGACCCTTGTGATCTCTCAACTTTATACTGAATATGCTGGATATGGGATGGAATACCTTGTTGGTCAGTTTAGGGTCACCTGTCCTGTCTGCTCCTCCCCACAGCTGCAGCCTTTCACTTTATACACCCCCCAATGTGGTATACAGGATTTAGCAGTGACCTTGGTCTGCATACCAGACCTTGGGAGTAACTGTAAACATTAGGTGTTATCACTGCTAGAAGCAGAAACTATCCGTGAAAATATGCTGCCAACTTCAGACAGTGCAGTTAGTTAGAAGAGACTGAGCTGAAAAGTAAAAATCACTGAAAAGAATTAGTTCTGTTCTAACTCGAACCAGAACACATGTATCATTCAGTTCCTCATTATGTTAGCTGAATGTAGGTGCCTATAGGAAAATTATTTGTCTAGAGTCTTCTCATACTCCATGGAGATCTAGTCAATAGAGGCTTGAAAACAACAACTGGACAGACTATATGACACAATTCAGTTACTCTCCCAAAGGTACCTGGCACCATTTGAGGGGCCTTAGGCCATCTGAGATGTCTGCATAGGGCTATTACATGTCACCCAGGATCTACAGGAGACTTATGCTTTTCTGGACTTGTAATGGAAGGCCAGGTGGGATACTGAAAGGCATCTCAAGTGACCCCAAATGCCAAGGTCTGTGTAGAAGAAATGAGTCTTTAGATCACCCTCAATTAATTTGTGCACATATGGCTCTTCTGTGCTCTTTTTGATTCTCTGTGGTGACTGATATAACTTTGGGGCTGGAAGAGATGGCTCAGGGTTGATGGGATGCTTTCTAGACCGTTAGCTGTAGACCAGGCAGCATGGCCTGGGGCTTAGCATGTGAAGGAAAAATAGGTTAGGTTCTGTTGCCTGTATTCTTTTTGAGGGCAAATCTTGGAAAAATGTGGACAATATTTGAGTAAATGCCTGAATATTAATAGATTCCTTTAGTATAATAGCCGCCTTTGCTTTTTTATATCCCTTTGAGCCAGTCATTGCCATGAAACTGCTAGAAGGAGGTGATCAAAGAAAGAACAGGGCAGGAGAATAGAAGATTGCCACAACCACTGTCCTGGAGGAGTGGGATGCATCTTGGCAGCTCTCAGGAGATGTTCCACTGCTTTGCAGAGCCTCATACCCTCATACCGGTAGGAGTGGAGACCATGGCATTC